>NC_041347.1:19012707-19055207 GCF_004354835.1 Perca flavescens | reverse complement strand
TAATTAGATTCAAGTACCGACGAACCTGTGAAAGAACATAAGAATCAATGAGAGTTCTGCAGCTGTCACTCTACATGGGATGAACTCTTATTGGATATCTACAGTATACATGCACAGACGGCCAAGAAACTTTTATACAAATCATTCATTATCACTTGTAACTAAGTAAGTAAAGTTAATTTACATAGTAATAAAAAAAAAAAAAAAAAAAAAAAAAAAAACACAGTTTCAAAGTCCTTCACACACACGGAAAATATAAATGAATTAATAAATAAAGCAGAAAAAAAAAGTACAATATAAAACACAGAACACAGAGACAGACCAAACAAGAGATCTAGGGGTTGGGGCCAAAAAGGTAAATGCACAATCACATTTTGTTTTGCGGTTGGAGTAGGGGATGGCTAAAAGGCAGATATTTGAGGATCGGAGTGGTTGAGAAATATAATAAAGAACAAAGAGAAATGTAGCTGGAGGCAAGGTCTTGTAGTTAATTCTAATTTTACAGGAAGCCAAAGGAGGAATGCAGGGTTAGGGTTAGGTGCAGATGCAGGGGTAATGTGGGACCGGTGGCTAGTTCCAGTAAGGAGGCCGGTAGCTGCATTTTAAACCAACTGTTAACACATTCAAAGCAGCTTGACCGAGGCATGTTTGGAGAGAATTACAATAATCTTGACCAGGGGTCTTCAAGGTTTTTTAAGCCAAGGACCCCTTAACTGAAAGAGACAGAGCAGGGACCCCCTACTACTAATATTGTAAAACATTAAGTTGCATATTAAACTGGGCATAGAATAAACATGTAGGGCAGCCTAATGCCTTTATCCATACCTTTTTAGTGCATAGAATACTAAGCTATTAAAATAATATTTGTCAGCATGATTTTATAAATCATCTTTTAATGTTACACATACATGTGGATCAATCAGTGGGGTTTTTCCACAAAACAGGCTAAATTTATATTTGCTAATAATTATAATATAATTTGGAGGCCCCCCCTGCAGTGACTGTGGGGACCCCCTGTTAAAGATCTCTGATCTAGACAGTAGAAAACAAAGGTGTGAATTAATAGTTCAAGATTCATAGAAGACCAGATAGATTTGATTTTTGAAGTAACATGATGGTCAAAAGTAATATTATGGTCAAAGATGATGACAAGATTCTTAGCAGTGGAATTCATATTTGAGTGGAATGAACCAATAAGCTCATAAATCAATTGCAGTGGCAAACTTATCAGTTCCATTTAAAATAATTTCAGTTTAATTATAGGAAGTTAAGAGACATCCAATCATTTGGTGGTGGCCAAGCAATCGTGGAGGGAGGACAGCAAACATTTAAATAGCTATTTGTCAAATAAGAATGACACCAGTTTGAAGATGTACTAGAAATGCCAACCCACTTATGCAACCTACCAAGTAAAATGGCACAATCGATTGCATCAAGATAGCGGTCAAATCGAGTAATAAAATATTCACCCTGTCTGCATGCATAAGAATGCGATTGGTCACTCTTGGTAATGCTGTCTCAGACAGTACTATGATTGTGGTGAAGCCAGAGTGAAATTTATCAAAAATTGTATGATACTCAATAAACTTCAGGCGTGGTTCCATCAGGATTTTTTCCCCCCAGGACTTTGGATAAAAAGGGTAGCTTGGAGATTGGTCTATAATTCTTTAACAGGGCTGGGTCGAATGCAGTTGTTAACAGGACCTGATTTAAAAACTCTTCTTGTTAGTGCAGTAAAGTGCCTGTGGCAAACGCCGACATCTGAGACAACATAGCTGACTCTTAAATATCAGGTGCCAGTCCCTGCTTGCAACTGCATTACCATGTGTCAATAAGTTAACGGACAAAAATAAAACTGACTAAACACTTGCTGTAATGGATAACATATTAAAAGGAACGCATTTTTATTAAAAATGAATGGAAACAGCATCCTGAAAAGTTTGTTTGTTATACTTTGAAAACTGTCAACTGTAATGAAGAGGGATGTGTACATAGAGTCTTCGCAGTTCATGTATTGTATACAGTAGCACTTATACATTACATTGCAATGTGATGGTGATGGCAACTTACCCATATGTGCGCAAGTGGTTTTTAGCCATCCATTATAACCTGGATCTCAGATAGTCTGGAACAGCTGGGAGTCCCCATTCTCTGTGCCCTTTGGTACAACTCAGAATCCCCAAAGTAACGAGCACGATACAGTAAGCCTTCCTCTGAAAGTACAAGAGTGTATTTCAGTATGCAATCTGCTACTCTCAATCAACTATTCTTTAAATATGACATCATATGTAAATTAATCCTTTGTAAGCTGTTTGTAAGGAACTCACAAAGAGATGTTATTTCAACACCAATTTTCGTCACCAATGAACTAAGAACACACCTAATTTAAAATCAAGGTGGCATACTTCACAGCTGCAGTACTGTAAAGTAGTAATAGTTAAGTAACAACTGATTAATTGAGAAAATACCTGGCAGATTAATCAATCAAAATAACTGTCAGGTGCAGCCCTAGTGTAAACTTACTCTGCTGCTTCTCCTTCCAACAGTTGTTTCTGAGGTTAGAGATGTAGTCTTCTTCTACACTTCTCTCAACATTCTTCAGGTTATTCCCAGAATATTCTTCATTGAAACGTTCGCCCACATAGAAAAGCACCTTCAGATTCGATGTATGCCTTTTGTGAATATGTCCAGCAGACCTGATGTACAGAGAAGACGTAATAGAGTAAGGCAGATGAAACATTTTATGCAACCTCAGAAAGCTCTCTGAGTGGTGCAACACTTACGGGCGGTAGCTAAGGCTATAGGGAGGCTGGGTGACCATCATCTGGCTAAGAGCAGAAACAATGATGAGGATTAGGATGGGCATCAGCTGGACAAACAGAGCTAGACCTCCCTGTCCAGAGACAAAAAAAACAACTTGATTGCAGTTTCATTACAGGCCATACAGTGCATCAGCTGGTATCAAATTCAAGTGTGATTAAAGTATTAGAGACAGGACTTACATCTCTCTGCTGCTCTCGTCTTTCTTGCCTATTATGGTGTGCAAAGTGCATTCTTCCATTTCTGTAAACGTGTACGTTGCCTGAAAACAATTTAAGAAAATAAAGATAGATGAAGATAACTTAGCCATGTGAAACCAATGCCTATAAGTATGATAATCACATATTCAACCAGAGAGAAATAATTCTTTAGAAACTGTGTTTACAAGCAGAGTATGATTTTTAACAAGGTTGGTCAAGCAAGCCAAAATGTTATTTGGATAGACTAATCTATTATAAAGACTTTACCTCTTTGGTTTTAGCCAGTTCACTCCAAATACTGTAGACATTACATTATTGCAGAGCAATGGATTTAGTAATTATAGAGGAGATGAAAGGAAATAACTACTAAGCAGTGTGTATTTTCACTCCAATGAACATCACATAGAGGCAAACAAAACAACTAGCTAAACACATTCATGCAACTGTGAATCTGATAAAAAAAAAAAGTCTTGCCATTTTCTCACATTGTACAATATTAATGATAAGATAGTGACACTATAAAGTTGTGCTTAGCCTGGCTTCCCATTGGGATCTGTGTTTTTATTGCTTGTGGAAGATGAAAAGCAAAAAGGTGAAGTCAAAAAATAAGGAGATTCACAAGGCTGAACAGCCAGTCGGACAGCTCTGATTGGCTCTGAGAATGGTTGCTGTTAAGGGCTGAGAAGAGCCAACAGTATATGTTTACTCCAAACATGAAAACCACAACACTCTTGGGCCTCCATAGCACTGCAACAAAGTACAACATATTCATAAATGACCTCATCATCATCTGGCATCTACTTACTTGATGGGAAGCCTCCACCAAAGAACATGTTGAAGAGGTCCTCAGGTGAGATGTCCGCTTCAAAATCACGATGGTGTCTGTGTCTGTTTGTGTTTGATCTCTCCTCTCCATACTGGTCATACTGCCTTCGTTTCTCAGTGTTACTCAGCACGGCGTAGGCATTACCAATAGCTGAAAGACACACACAAAAAGCCCCCACAGATTTGCACTTAATGAACTTACATTTAAAACGTCCTCCAGAGAACAGCATTTGAAATTACTTTTAATTTACCTTTAAATGCCTCTGTGGCTCCAGGTGCGTGATTTTTATCTGGGTGAAATTTTAGAGCCAGCTTTCTGTAAGCCTTTTTAAGATCCTCCTCAGAGGCGGTCTTTTCAACCCCCAAAATTTGGTAATAATCTTTACAGCTCTTAATCCTGCAGTCAAAACAAAACAAAACAAACACCCACCAGAGACAGTTAGCAGATTGCGAGGGAAAAAATGGAAACATATAATTACATCCACTGAGATATTAATGTGACATCAAATACCTCATTAAGCTAACAGTAATGACACAAACACTTTTTATTGTATGTGCAAACAAATTGTAATTCTGAGATTATTACATTCAATCTAGTATTTTTTACAGTATTTCTAAGGATGCTGATTGCTCTCTTTAAACACAGGACAACTTCAGTCTCACAGTGAATGGTCGGCCAGCAAAAAGGAGTAATCTGAATATATTGTGTGCAATCTGGCTTCATTTTGTGCAGTTAATTTTGCCACTTTGAAATATTCTCATTTCACTGATGGCACTACAACTCGTTTTCAAAATCAATCCGTGCTTCTAGCTGCTTGGCAATCACACACTGGCAGTAATTATATTTTCCAGTTATATATTTATTCCCTACACCTAAATAGAACAAATGTACTGCAATATATAACCACAATGTCAAATTACTGATTAATATCAGGGTACTGAGTAACACATGTAGTGTCTCTTAATTTGTTCAGATCTACTGTGTCGTTGGTTGCGTAGTAACGTTATTACTAAAATAAAAGAACAGATTCACATGTGCACTTACTTTCTGACAGCATCCAGCTGATCTGCGGTGTAGGATTTACCAGAGTCTGTGGCCCGCGGTGCGGACACATCAGGCTCCTCTCCGTGGCTGCGGTGCCTCATAGTGGGTCCGTCTCCGTTTACAGGTCTGCCATTCTCATCTGGAGGCTTTCCATTATGCGCTAACGACTCCAATAAGTCTGCAAAGAAAGTGGAGCCATATTATGCAAGGATGACACCTGAGTCTTGTTCATAATCAGATAATTCACTGACACAGTGAGCTAACGGTTAGCACTGTAACGTTAGCTGCTAACAAGAACGCCAATGCGAACTGCGAATAAGTAAGCACCCATATAAGACATTAAGTAACCAGCTATGTTGCAGATATCGCGGGTGGGGGCTGAAAAAACTACAAATACCAGTGTTGGTTAGGAGCAGCTGGTGTAACGTTAAGGCGGTTATGCTAACGTTAGCTTATTTGGTTTCAAAGCGATGGCCCACCACCCGAGATAAAATCCCTGACGAAATAGACGTTTATTCGACGTACTTTCGGCCTGATCTGTCGGAAATAGGCGCTGTGCCTTCTCTAGAAACTTCCTGGCTCTGTCCGGCTGCTTGTTGTTGATCGCAATTAGGGCTATTTTAATGCACCGCTCCGCTTCGTCCTTGTTTGAGTCCATCGCGACACAGCGGAAATGTTTACTTGCCCTGAGAGGCGCATGGAAATGACGTGTCGCTATGTGGCTAGTTAATAAAACGTCATAACAGTTGAATGGGACCGAATGGGCATGCACCCGGCCGAAAAAAACGTTTTTAAACCATGAAGGAAGTAAGTGGTGTTCATTATATGTATGTATATATATAATCGGAGGTCGTCGTCATTTCCCAGTTGAAATGTCCAACTTCTATTGAACGCCGAAAAGCCCAAAACGTGTATTTCATCGTCCGCATTAACAAGTCAAATTTGTAGCTACTTCTCATACGGTAGCTAAACTTCCGACCTCCAAGCGCTCCAGGAGCACGACGCCAAACTTAAATGAAAAACATGACTGACAGTGAAAAACAACATCCATGTGGTCTTATAATACATTCATGACGACAAACGTGTGTAACGTTACACACATGAACTCTCAGCAGCACAGCCCCCTTGATTATAAATCATAGATATAAAGAAAAAAGGAAGAAAATGGATGTATGAGGTAACTTTACACTTGAAAATGTATCTCAATATTACATAAATAATACTTTACTTAAATACAGGCAAATATAATTTACGTTGCCTTTTAGTTGAGTGTTTACCGCAGATATTCACAAATGCCTTCCAGGGGTGCTGCCATTTTTGTGTGTGACGCCAATTAACGGAAATCGTTGTAGATGGATTTGCCCCGAGTTTAGAAAGTAGAAACCATGGATTTATTAAGCGAAACCTATCTTTACAGTCTGCGGTAGGAAGTCCGACTTTGAGTGGCGTTCTATTGTACTTTTTCTAGCAAGAGTTCGGAAATTTTCAATTTCCGAGTTGTCTGGAACGCACCATTTTCTTCGTGACACTAGCTAACACCTGCAGCACCCTCAGCCACAATAGCTACTTCTTTGAAAGTCAAAATGGCTTCGGCAGCTACGCGCAGCATGTCAGTCATATTTGTCAAACACAAGATTCTGTATCCTGTGAGGCGAACCTGTCTGTTTTCAACTAGTGACACTATTCTAGCAGACAAGAGGAAACCACCATCAAAGAAACAGTGGAGAAAAAGTCACAAGAAACCTCCCTCGACTGATCATCTGTCCTGGGAGGAAAGGCTAGCTGATGTGGTCACCCCTCTGTGGAGGCTGAGTTATGATGAGCAACTTGAGCTCAAGCAAAAGCATCAGGAAAGGATACTGTCTCAGCTCTCCAGGAATCTTTCAGGTGACTTACAATCACAATCCCCATCACCTGTCAGAAGTAAGCTCAGCTTTCCTGTCTTGCCTGTTCTGCCATCACCAGTTAGGGATGGCTACCGCAACAAGTCTACATTTTCCGTTAACAGAGGAGTGGATGGAAATCCAAAGACAGTTGGATTTTATGTGGGAACGGGCAGGAAGGGAAACATTGTCTGCGTCAACGGAGACCACCTGCTCAACATGCCAGAGAAGCACAAATTGGTAGCCAGATGTTATCAGGACTTCATCCGCCTCTCTTCCCTGGAGTCCTGCCTTCTGTTCCACACTGGGGGTCACTGGAGAGAGATCACAGTGAGGACCAACGCAGAGGGCCGCACCATGGCTATAGTGTACTTTCATCCACAGACACTCACCCCAGAAGAGGTGGCAGCCCATAAGGCTAACCTAGTGGATTATTTCACGTGGGGGCCTGGATCACTCTGTCAGCTTGATTCACTGTTTTTCCAGGAGAGCACCATGACTCGCTGCACTCATGAAGAATCCCCTTACCAGCTCCTGCATGGTCAGCCACACATATACGAGGAGGTAATATACACCATCAGGGCAAAATTACAGAGAATCTGTTAGGGACTTATAGCATACAGCAAACATTGTAATATTCCAGCATTGCAACTTTATAATCTTGTGTCCAACTGCAGCAGACAATGGTCTGTTGTCAATGTTAATTGCTGCTACAATTTTGTCTTAATGTAAATCCAAGCGCAAAATAGCTTTACCATATTTTAAAAAAGAATGGTCAAAATTGATGCAGCACAGTACGGGATATCCTGAATTTTATTTGTAAATAAATAAGGGTCATGTTCCACAAACACTGGATCCTACAGTTCCCATGATGCAATATGATAGCAGCTCTTCCGTTAGAGCCTCCTCACCAGAGGCCTGTACTACGAAGCAGGATTTGGCGTTAGCGAGCTAACTTCAGGTTCAACCCAGGATTTTCTGTATCACGAAGGTGGATCACTTGTTATCGGGTTCAATCGCCGTGGTAACTCATGCTGAACGCCTAACCTGGTCGGGAGCAGGTTAAATTGGAGATTAGAGATCAACCGTGTTAAAGCACCACCTACTAACCAATCAATACTCGATTGGTAACGGCGTCACCGTTCTTAGAAGATCAGAGAGAGAGAGAGAGAGAGAGAGAGAGATGCGCTCATAAAAGTTAAAACATTTAGAGACCGACAACCTCGTTAACATTCACTGATGGGTATCTTTATGAAAGATATAGATTTTAAGAGGAGTGAATTACATATCAGCTATTTGTCAGCTTCTTCAGCCGTGTGTTGCCAATACGCACATCGGTTAGAATTATGTTTTGATATTTTTTTTTAAATTTTCTCTCACGATCGCTTACCACTGCCAGGGTTTCAACTGAAATAAATAGCTAAAGCAACAACAGTTCATGGAAAGCAAAAGTGTAATTATGGTCAGATCTTGTGCTTGACTAATGGGGAAGTGACCAGTGTAGTCTAATGTAGGATATTATAGTGGGTGTACTGTACTGTATATTGGCCAGAATCTGCCTTTGGGGGAGAAGGGGGGCATGTCATAGTGGGGGGGGGCCTGGATGTCCTCCCAAAGGGAAGTTCAACGACTTCATTGCCTGCATTCCGATCCACTTTAATGCACCAATTTACAGTAAAAAAATACCTTTATTCAGCCTATAGATGTTAAGAAAAAAGCACGGATGACAATTCAAAATTTATCAAAAATATAATTGAAAGTAGCCTATGTTGTTACGTGTCATTGGGCATTTTTAAGTGGTTAGCCTATACAGAAATTCTGGAGCTTACTATCACGTAGACTACACCAATGGAAGTGATATTGATAGGATAAGCGCTGTGATTTACGTAAAACAGCGTCTGTTTTTTTTTTGCCAGCTTTCCTTCCTGCATTTTGCCTGTAAAACGTGTTTGTGTTCTTCGTATTTATGTAGAATTATAGTTTGCTCTTCTTGTTTAAAATATGCGGCTCTGGTAGATGTTTGCGATTGGTCGTGCTGTGCAAACACCGCCTCTTTTATGTGAACGCGCGCGCCGCTGGATTGGGAAACCCTGAGTTGACTTAACTAGTTGATAACCAGCGTCGTGATACAGCTTATGCGGGACCGCGGTTGTTAGGTTAGGTGAAGCTGGATAACTGAAAGAGATCCAGGGCATGTTGATCTTGCTTCGTAGTACAGGCCTCTGGTAAATGCCCATATTCAAACTCCCTTTAAGTTCTATTTTTCTGTAATTGAGAGCCGATAGCACAACATCCATGAATAGGTACATTAAGTTCTTTTTAAATTTCCGTTTTGTCATTCACAGGTGCTAGGCTTCAAATTCCGCATTTCTGCCGATGCTTTTTTCCAGGTGAACCGGGCAGCTGCTGAGGTGCTGTACAGCACAGTGAGGCAACTGTGTGTCCCAAACCCTGAGGAGGGTGGAGGAAGAACAGAAGTTGGTGGTACTCTCCTAGATGTATGCTGTGGGACAGGTGCCATAGGCATAACTATATCTCCCAGAGTGGACAGAATTATTGGTATAGAGCTCATAGAACAGGCAGTAGAAGATGCTCGACACAACGCAGCTCTCAATAATGTACTGAACTGTGAGTTTGTCCCTGGGAAGGCAGAGGTGGTGCTTCCTGGCCTTATGTCTAAGTTAAGCTCCGCAGGTGGAGGCCTTGTGTCAGCGGTGGTAAACCCTGCTCGAGCTGGCCTGCACCACAGAGTGGTCCGAGCTTTACGAAACCAATCTGCTATCCGCAGGCTGGTCTACGTTTCCTGCAAACCGGATGGGGAGGCTATGCGGAATTTCAGGGAGCTTTGTTGTGCTCCTGACCCGCAGAAGAAACTCACAGGAGAGGCATTTTCTCCAACTCTGGCTGTGCCTGTGGATATGTTCCCACATACTCCTCATTGTGAAGTGGTGCTACTTTTTGAGAGGTAGCAGATGCTTTTTGTTCAGTGGTGGGCTTCAACCCTTCAACAACTCTGGTTGCTTTAGGAAGCTAATGGGGCATTGAATAATGAGCTACTGGAAAGGGGTGTGCCATATCATATCTTGATAATGGCAATATTCCAAATTGTTGATGTAATTGCCTGTTAATTTGGCAACGGTTTAGATGTGCACTTTGTTGTACTATTTATATTAAATGCAGAATCTGGATCTCACTCTGTATTACTGTTATTTACAAACTAAAGAACTGGGAGCTACGTTTTTTTGTTTTGTTTACTGAATATTTGAAGGCTAACTGTTAATGTTTATGCTGACATATACAACTATAACACTTTGTTGCAATTTTATGTTCTTGAAATTAATAATAAAATATTATCTGTATTTTGTCATATCATCAAGAATATCATTATTGCAGATATACCCTATAATATCGTGACATTATTTTAGGGCCATTTCCCCCAGCCCTAGTACTGTATGCTAAATGATAATGGATTGTCTTACACCCATGGTTCACCCACATGTTTTTCTTTATTTGCTGGATTAGATTTCCTTTTAGGACTTTGTTTCTAGGCTGCCACAAATGTTATTTTGATAATCGATTAATCTGTCAATTCTTCTTTTGATTCATCTTTTGGTGTATAAAATATCAGAAAATGGAGTCCAAGGGGATGCTTTCACGTTGCTTGTTTTGCCCAACCAACAGTCCAAAACTCATATCGTTCTCATGAACCTGAGAAAAGGCATTTAAGAAGTTGGAGCCAGCAAATGTTTTATTACAGAAGGTGGACAGGTGGAAGGCGACTGACCTTAGAGTTGAGTTAGTGTGTCTATTGCAGCATGGTTATCTATTATAAGCTTCACAAAATTATCATTTGCTGCAGCTCTATCACATTTGATTTCATTATATTGTGTTAGATGTTCATATTATTGTGTCTGCCCTGCAGTTGCTATATTTGTGCAGCAGATTGTGCCATTACAACTTATTCGGGGTCATCCTTCCAGGAGACATCCCATTCATTCCAGTTCACTAAAGGTCAATAACATAATGAGAGTACAGAATGAGTGAATCAAGTTTTGTTCCTGAGAGGTTACCGCCGGTTATGTGAGGTCATGCAAGGCGACCTTGTTGCTTTATTTGTGCAGCAGATGGTGCCATTACAACTTATTCGGTTCACCCTACTAGGAGACATCCCATTCATTCCAGTTCACTTAAGGTCAATAACATGAGAGTACAGTACGAGTGGATCAAGTTATGTTCCTGAGAGGTTACCGCCGTTTATGTGAGGTCATGCAAGGCGGCCTTGGCTTTTAGATAGGATGTTCTTTTATCTCTTGAGTAAAGTAATGGGATGATGATGATGATGATGAAAGACTGGGAAATAACCTTTTTTCCCCCACTGCCAGGGTGCAAGGGTATATATGTTAATGTGCTTATTATTCACATATTTTACTGCTCTCTGCTTTTGTTCTGGCTAACTTACCAACATTTGAAAAGACTTTTGAAAAAAACATTTTGTTCACAATACACTTATGTGGTTGATTGACCAAAAGCATGTGCTTGAGAAAAGCAAGTAAAAAGTCTGTTACTTATAATCACACCCTAGCGGCAAACTTTCACACAAACTATATCTTTGACGTCAACATTTGAGGACATTTCGTTTCTTTTTTTTTTTTACTGTATTCTACTGGAAAAATTCACTAAAGGGATATTTTAGCCACAGTTTACACGTTAAACTAGACTTGTTTTGAAATTAACTGAAGCTTGCAAAACAACAAAATTGCATTTGCACTGCACAGTGTCTGTACTTGTTTAGAAAAGAGTGACATGCCAACTGGGCTAAAGGGCACAGTCATATGAATGCAAATTCCTTGATGAAAACTGTCATTGCTGTATGACATCATGATGAGCTGATATGTGTTTACAACCTCTTGCAACGTTTCATCAGATTAAAGCGAGATCGAGAGGTTGATTTGAACGGTTGGGAAATGGGCTTTGGATTGCATATATAATAGGAGTGTTTGATGGTGGAACAAAACGGAGGGTGGTTATTATTAGTTAAGCAAACAGCCAATAGGATTTTCAGAGCCTGTGGCACCAATTTCCTCATCGACCAATTGCTTTAAAACGACCTCAGACTCAATGAGAGGACTTCAGAAACCGGGGAACAACGCACCACCAGTGTTAACTAACGCGTATTAATCTTCATCTTTACCAGCATCTCACGTGTACCCGGATCCCCTGAAGCTTTGGTATCTTCATCTATAGTGAAAAGCGGCTGGAGAGCACACGGTGAGTAGGCTCAACCTGGGTAAGCAGTATAACGTATTGGAATGGGCATTTTTTGTTAAGTAACGTTAGTAACCCTTTTGACTAATGATGTCGCTGCTGTTCATAATTTACGACTCTGACGCTGCTTTAACTTCTGCTTGCATAGCATATTACTGCTGTGACACTAGTATATACCACGTCTTAAATTCATGTAAGAACTTATATTAATTTGTTAATTAAAATTCAAAAAAATCACAAGACATCATGTTCATTCAGCTATTTGTTCAATACGCCCACATGCGGCTAACGTTAGCCCTGCCAGTTTATCCACGAGAAAAGTTTGACGTTGAACTAGCTAGCCGCCTACTACAGGAAGTGGTTATCTTCGAGTGTAGTATTATGGCATTAAGCATTAACCTTGCTATAGGTTTTACACAGTAGGCTACCTGTAGTTGACAGTGCCATCTTCCGGTACATTACCGTTTTCCACGTTAAGAAGTTGCATAAACCGCTAACGTTAGTGGTGTGGCAGTGGAAGAAGTGCGACATGCCGTAGACATACGCAGATTCAAAAGCAGCGACATAGCTAGCTAGTCAAAATGGCATATCACTAAGAATCGGCATAAATGAGTTATGACACTCATAAGAGGGGCACACAATGAAAAGTGGTATATAGTGAAACATGAGTGACGAGCATCGACATATGGTGACGAGCCGTTTAAGTCGCATACAGCTGCGGCGCATATCCTAAAAATCATAACTGGGATTATGCCAACACGAATCTGTATGGCGGTGGAAGGGATAGCCTATAACTTCTGTCAGTGGAACATGAGCTAACGTTACATACCGTTTATCAGAACCAGTAGAGCGGCAGCGGCATACCAAAAACCAAACAGTGAAATACTACTCAGATTATGCCACAGAAGTGGCACGCTTTCAGCCACTTTTCGATCTCTGCGCTGCTGGAGAGTTACCGCAGACTGCTGCATGTACACAGCCAGCCGCCGTACTTTTTTTCTTTTTTTTTTTCTGAATCTGCATCCCGCCGTGCGCATTTAACTAAGCAACATCCCTGTTTTTTTATCCTGCTGCGTACTGCTTTTACAGAACCGGGACCCTTTCAGCAAAATGACCGAAACGGAAACCAAGAATCATCACGCTGACAAGCAACAGAACGGAGGTGCTATGGCAGAAACCTCGACAGTGGAGGATGTTTTTGACGACACCTATAAAATGAAAGAGGGTCCAAAACCGCCGAGAATGCTGGTGTGGAGAAATATCATATTGATGTCACTCCTACATTTGGCTGCGCTGTATGGACTGACTCTCGTGCCCTCCGCATCGGTTGCAACTCTTGCATTTAGTAAGTATTTACTATACTACAGAAGGCTTAGCTGTGCAGCATTTTGTTGTTTTTTTCCCCCTCTCCCTGTAGGCCACAGTCAGAGAACAGAATGTGCTGATGTTGTGTGATCATTGCTAACTACAATACATACAGCCTGAGGGGTCATGCCTATGGGAATAATGGAGAATGTGTCACTGGCCTTGCAATTTTGATTGTACACATCCATCCAAATATATTTTTTTGCCCTTTTTTTAAGAGCTCAAACCTGTGGCTGATTGTAAACTATTTGGGCTTGTTGGAATGTGTTGCATGTCCCAAATTGGAAGTATTTTAATTTCAATTTTTTTTTTTAGTAGATACATTGTTAGCTAAATCATTTCAATGTATGCCCTATATGTAAACTATTGAGGCATGACTTGAATTCCTGAACAGTCTCAACTTTGTTTCCACTCTGGCACTGCATAATTTTCCCCTCTCTTTGCAATGCTGAGCTGCATATTATTTCACCGGGGAAGACAAAGCACAATCACCATTCCCATAGACATCCCATTGTGAGCTGTGTGGCACCACAACAGAATGCTCTTTGCCAGTCAGAAGCCCCCGGGTCTCAAATCCTGGGTAGTCTTGTCTAGGCCTCACATAGAAACACATTCAGCAGTTTTAGAACAACAACAGTGTGAGGGCAGACCTGCGTGCTCACACTGCCCATCTCCCCACATAGATAACTTTTCTCTGAACAAAGCGGCCAGGGTGTAATGGAAAGAACATGCTGTCCCAGTGACTCTGATCTCATGTGTATAAAAATGAATCCCAATGTAGCGGTGACCGTTTCCCCTAAGATATCTGTCCTTTCCACCTCTCTTCTTCCAGCTGTATTGTTGTACCTCATCAGTGCTCTCGGTGTGACTGCTGGTGCACACAGATTATGGAGCCACAGATCCTATAAGGCCTCTTTTCCCCTGCGGGTCTTCCTGGCGTTCGCCAACTCCATGGCCTTTCAGGTAAAACGGGAACAAATGTACATATAAGATGCACCTTTAGTAATCCCAAGAGAGGAAGCAGCCCAAAAATATTCCATGTGTTCATTTTATTCCTTGGCAGTTGCTGCTTCATCTTTAGATTGCCCTCCACTCAACATGTTTTGATTAGTGTCCCTTAACTAAAGTTTTAACTTCAGTATTTTTATTTATCATTAAACATGCCTGGAGGGGATCTTAATATTCATCACAATTTACTTTTTACAGCATATACTAGCAATAATAAATGGCAATAGTATGCTTTTCAAATAAGTGCATATAATGATTTCAGTAAAATTGCGCAATCTGAGTGATATGCAATTATTGTTTTGTTACCACGGTTATCTCTGACCTTAATCTGATGATCTGAAGCTCCCTGAAACTCCCATGTATATGTATCTGTCCCTCATGTAATCCTCTCTATCTCTGCCTGTCTCTTTATGAACAGAATGACATATATGAGTGGGCGAGGGACCACCGTGTCCACCACAAGTACTCTGAGACAGATGCAGACCCCCACAATGCCACTCGGGGGTTCTTCTTCGCCCACGTTGGTTGGCTGATGGTTCGCAAACATCCCGATGTAGTTGAAAAGGGCAAAAAACTGGAGCTGTCAGACCTGAGAGCAGATAAAGTGGTTATGTTTCAGAGACGGTGAGCAAACATTACCCAGATTTGTTTTGGGGTTTACTGCTGCTGTTCTTGTCAAATGTGTCTCTGAAAGGAGCTCAAAGATGCAGACTAAACCGATGCTAGCCGGCCATAATGAGAGTCCAAATGTAGTCAAAACTTTTTTTTTTGTTTAATCTTGTCTCCTGTGCAGCTATTTTTCATTAGAAAGATATGATTCTTTGAGGAAAATGAAATGCCACCTGGATTATGATCTGCAAAACCTTGAATGAGACTTGAATACTATATACTACTATTTAATAGGGCTAAGCGATAATGGAGAAAATCAAATACCACAATATATTTTTGACCAAATACTTGGTAGACTAGGGTTGACAATTATTGCTTTCCCAAAATATTTACACAATGAGGTTTGTGATAAATAATCATCAGTAATGTGGATATAATGATTAAGTGGGTAAAGACAAATAACACAACAGCTGGAACAGTCTGGTAGGTTCAGAAAATGACATCACTTTACTGTAATGGAGTTTATAAAACCAGGAAAAGACAACACTTATGTCATATTACAATATCCAAAATCTAAGACGATATCTAGTCTCATATCACAATATTAATATAAAATCGATCTATTGCCCAGCCCTACTATTTAAAGCAACACTAGAGAACTTTTCCCGCTTCGGTCCCCCTTACAGTTTGGAAGCAGAATTGTCCATTACATTACATTGTCCAGTTAATTCGAACTACAGATCCGCTACCCGATCTGGCGAACTTGTATAATGTAGTGTAATGGACAATTCCGCTTCTAACCTGTAAGGGGGACCGAAGCGGGAAAAGTTCTCTAGTGTTGCTTTAATGTATCAAACAAAATGCTGATACAAACTGCAGAACAGCAAGCACTTTTAATGTGGATAGCTCTTTAGATATCTCAATGTTGCAACTAATATGTGGCTGAATTAATGGAAATTAAACCACTAGGGAAAAGATCAGTCATTGTTCAATTTAAAAAAAAAATAAAAAAAGGCACAGTGCTGAATGTTGCCACTGAATATATTGTTAATGCAGGATCAATAAATATAAATGCATTTGCAGGGTTTATTTCATGTTTAGTGTTATTAGAAGGAATTTCCCTTTTGGCCCAAGCTGTACAGTATGTTGTCGTCTGGGTTATAATGACTATTATAACACTTGATATCCATGATCTACTGATAAGAGATGCTTTTTGGACCAGGGAGCAAATCACAGATTGCCCCCGTAGTGTCAACTGTGTCAACATATCTACTCTTCTGGACACAGTCCCATATTTTCACTTCTGCTGTCAGGCAAAGGGGGTTAATCATTTGTTTTATAATTGCCCTCCCAACAATGTATGATTAGATCTGTGGCCTTTATGGGACCCTTTACTCTGAGCAATCACATTGTTTATATGGGCGGGAAAAGCAATTTTGCATCTCATGTGTTAGATTTAGAGTGTTTTTGTTTTTTGAAAATTGATTAAATGTCAGTTTAATCTAAAAAGACCATTTACACTATTTCAAAATCAGTTTCATTTCATTTAGCCTCTGATTGAATTATGGCCAAATGAGAATGGCTCTGTGTGAGATAAAATTTGTTCTTTAATTTCAGGTACTACAAGCTCTCTGTGATCCTCCTTTGCTTCCTCATGCCCACGTTGGTACCCTGGTACTTCTGGGGTGAATCCTTAACCGTGGCATACTTTGTCCCTGGCCTCCTGAGATACACTGTGATGCTCAATGCCACCTGGCTGGTCAACAGCGCTGCGCATATTTGGGGCAACAGGCCTTATGACAAGACCATAAGCCCGAGGGAAAACCCACTGGTTGCTTTCAGTGCCATAGGTAAGGAAACCAAATGTACACTATTCACTATTTGTCCTACAGTAATGTGCTTGTACTGTATTGTGACTGCCTAAGCATTTTGTGTAATTTAGTGTCTTTATCTGCCTGAGGGATATCTGAATGATCTTTTTATCACTTGTTGAAAGCTTGTCTTGTCAAGTCAACCCCGGTGGGGGCTCTCTGAATGCTGATTCAGTCTGGCATCTGTAGAAGGACAGTGAGCTAATCCAGTGGCTGATGTTTATTTTGTCCCGGCTGTGCCAGATTTAGCTTTGAACTTTAGAGGAGGTCAGGTTTTGAGCTGTGTATTTAGTCATTCTTTAGTGTTGAACACTATGGGTTATTTCCAGTATTGTTTCCCACGAGTCAAGAAGACTTTATCTGTGGTGGCTGACACCATGGGGTGTGATGCTGCAAACAGCACTGAGCATTTTTATCTGCAAAACAACATAAAATCATCGCAAGCTAACTAGTGATTGCACAAGAATGCAATATTCTCGCAGGCTTTCTTTGCTTTCAACTATATTCCCATGCAGTCTTACCAGAAGAAACATTGTCAGCAATAGTTTAGTTACTGTATCTAACAAGATTAAAGCAAGATTTTTTTCTGTTGTACTGCACCTAACTTACTAGGAACTGTGCGAGCAAATTTGAGAAAAAAAAATTGGAAACAATTATGTTCAGAAGTCCATTGACACCTTTTTTTTTTTTTTTTTTTTTCACTTGTTCCTAAGCAGCTGTAGTAAATGCATTCATAGTACATGAAGTAGTGAAGTTCACAGTTGAAAGTTTTCTGATGATCAACCCAAAGGAGTCTCTTGTTTACTACTGGGTAGCGGAGGTGTGACTGACAGATACATTCTAAATATATCCAAGTTCTGAAGAGTTCATCCTGTAACGTTACCAGCATTATTACCTGTGTGGGCTACATCATTTTAAGCTTGTTGATTAAATCTTTTCTACTGCAATGCCCCATGAGATTTGTAGGTGTCATATTTCCTATGGCTGTGGGCACACCTGTGCGGTTACCATGACAACCCAACAGTGTCATAATAATTACAAAGACTAATTTAGCTCATCTGATAGCTTGGTACCTGGTAGCTTGTAGATTACATTATATGATAGTCGGCCTCGTAAGATTTTTTTTTTTTTTTTTTTTTCTCACAATCACATTGTCAGTCACATGCTGCCAATATCTGTTTGTCACTGTGCCACAATCCTGTGATGTGTTCAAATGAGTGGAAATTTCCCATGTGATTTTGTTGCATGCATCTCTTCATTCAAGTAATGAATTTGTTGACATTCAACAAAACACTTAAGTCTTTCTTTTTGGTTTTCAGGGGAAGGCTTTCACAACTACCATCACACATTCCCCTTTGACTACGCCACGAGTGAGTTTGGCATCAAGCTCAATCTCACCACTCTCTTTATAGACACCATGTGCTTCCTGGGTTTGGCCAAGGACCCCAAGAGGGTGTCGAAGGAGGTTATCACCGCTCGCATTCAGCGAACGGGTGAAAAAAGCTACAAAAGTGGCTAAGTCACACTAGCTACAAACTCTGCAACAGACACCGACGTGTCGAACCAAGACAGAGTGTAGCAACAGGTATAGCAGCATTTCAGTGGTTCTGAATATTCTTCTGATTTATAAGTTAAACCTCCTCCTGAGACTAATATTGGCTTTAAAGAGTTGTCAATCTTTCCATAAATTGTGTGGGTCTCTTAAGTTTTGAAGTGTCCTCACTGACTATTAGCCACAGCCCGCGACTTGGCTACATGTGCAAGCACAGCTTTTTCACCATAATATATAAAACGGGCAGAAAGAGAATAAAAAAGGCTAATTGGAATTTAACTCATTTGGCAGCAGTAGGAAAACTAAACAAGTCTATGTGAGCGGTCTGTAAGAACAGATTAATTTACTGTATTTCTTATTTGTTGATGTGCTATTTATTAATAGTCTTTGGCACACTGGAAGCTTTATTGAAACCCCTAACAGTGAGGTTTCTCTACAGGCAATATAGAGGGCTTTCACTCTAACTTCTGTCGGTAGTGCTTTGTCTCTTTCCACAGGGAGTAGAGTTTAATCTTGATTATTGCTTGTCAATTTTAAGCTAAGGTTTTCTTTATATTTGGTAAGATAGTAGTCTTACTAAACCATTAGCTGCTGTGTTCAAGGCCAACACAGAGACCGTCAACACTCTATTGAGCTGTCCCATTTACCATACCAGAGTAATTCTGGGTGAATAATACAGTTCAAATGTGTTATACTTTCACACCCACTGTCTCAACTGTATAAGAGGGGTTCTAAATAAGGATTTAGCTCTTTGGTATAACTCAGTCTATACCTTTGAGTATTGAAGCCGCTTCAGACTGAAACCTAGAACCAGACTTCTCACTATCTGAAAAGAGATAATTATTTTTGTTTATTTTGTATTAATTTGAAATGCATTTAGAGATAATGTCTCCCATTCCCTCAGATAAGGCCAATGAGTCATGAGTAGGAGGTGCATTTTCCTTATGTGCTGTGTGACATTATTGAAACGTGTCAGGACTATTGCCCAAATGCCTTATGAGGGTTGCACACCTGATTTAAAAAATTGAAAGTGCAAGCAATGGAAATAAATTGGGGCTTACGTTTTCTGTCACAGTTGTTCTGTGTCTGTTTGTTTTTAAGGGAACACTTCAAAAGTTAAAATCCCTTTTTATTTATAGTGAAAACGAGGGACCATTCAACAAATCCTAAAAAAATAATATATAATTGGTTACTATGATTTAACTTTTCTGTAACCAAACAAATACTTTGCTCTAAAACAAGATCCAAACTTGTTATATCCATAATTATATGTATGTAGTTATATTTGTCACACTTTCTCTTTTACAGAGCAACACTTTTTTACAGTGTTAACTTCTCAAAGTTTAAATGCCTTAAAAAATGGCACATTTTTTTAAAAGAATGTTTTTGCCCATTGTATGTACCGTAATTAAACCAAATTTTCTACTTGTGAAAATGTCATGCTGTTTTTGTTGGAATTCTGTAAAACTCCTTAATCGTACACTGAATAAAAATATGGTCATACCATTTCTGTTACATTCTTTATCAGTGACTTATGGATACTACATAATAACAACAACCACTACTGAATGGTGATAAACTATAAAAGTTAATACACTAACTATACTTTTAAAGAACTATTTAAAGCCACAAAGTGCTTTGCAATGTGTGCCATAATGAATAAAACATAAGTCACTGTCAAAAATGACAAGATCTGTGCTGCTTAGTTATTAAATGGAAAATGTAGGTTATAATAAATGAAACCTATGTTGACAAACTGCACTCTGACATAAGATATTTTCAAAAGGAAAATATATTTCATATGTGAAATGTCCTTAAAGCACATGCGCTTGTATGTAAATTCATCATGTAAAAGCTGTTTTCAATGGGGTATTATTTTACATACATTCCCATAGTGCAGTATATAGTGAAGTATGGTATTTAATTTTTTCACAAACCTTTAGATCTTTTTTGACAGTTGTGTCTGTCTACACAATGTACTTTTCTATAGCCTACTGATCCCATGAGTTGGTCCAACAAGGGTTAAGCATCTCTGAATGATTTTATCTTTGTCTTGCTGCTCCTGTTTTTGGACATATGTACTTGTTTAATTGATAGTCTTGTCTCCTGTCTACATGCCTATACTGATGGGCATCTACCTCCGCTGCTCATGCGTGTCTCACACGCATCTAACATTGTTGTAAGGTCGCTGCTCCACCACCACCACCATACATATGTTAAATAGCTGCAGCCTGCAGATATTGTTTGAACATTCCTGCAGGACATACTTCTGTAGATACAGACTGTGCTTAATGATTAACAGCTTTATGCGTCCACTCATGCGGACTGAAACAGCCTGATTATCTCAGGAGGGTGAGAAAAAGAATTTCCTATCAACAACACACAGTATTTTAACAATTTGAAGGATCTGTGAACGTGCTCCCTCTGCTGGTGAATGTCTTTATGGCAAGTCAAAGAAACTGCCCATCTGCTTTGTGTTAAAGCAGTGCGATGTGCTTGTTGCAGTTGGTGGTCTTTGGCAGAAAATCCTGCAATTGTGTGTAGCCACCAGTCCAAATGTACTGAAAGTGGTCCCACCACTGCTGATCTCTATTGCCCGATCAGTGACATCAGCCCTCTGTCCATTGGCTGCTGATTGTCAGGCCATCCTCTTCACGGCATGTAACACCTCGCTGTTTAGTCCCACTGCCAGTCAGAGCTCAGTCACCTCACTGTGGACCGTCAGGCACTTTCAGCTCGGTTCTTGTAGACTTGTTAACTAATATAATGATGGTGTGCTTTTCAGGGCATGTCACAATTTAATAGACATGAAATGATTCAGAAGATGATGTTGGCCTAATGCACGCAGCTGTTTAAGATATAGGCTATCCGAGTTTTTTTTTTATCCCCATTATCTCCAATTCGACTCACATTTCAATATGCTCAGGCGATTGTGCAAAAGCTAGAAGTGCCGCTATTTTTCACATTTAGAGAGAATTATGGGAGTTTGCTGACACCTTGCTCTTATGACTTGTTGCGATACTATAGGCCTAACTGCGCTTTTGGTGATGCATAATGTAAATTAATTATATTGTATTAAAAATGCTAAAACAACAGAATGGCTCCTGCTGTTGTCTCATTTAACTTGTCATTCCTCTTTAAATCTTAATCCAAAAACATCCCTCAGAAGTCTCCCCCTTCCCCTCCAAATCACTTTTTCTCTAATCCTAATTTGCACTAAAGAAGATTGCTAAAGGGCTGCCTGTGCCTAAGGAAAGGGTCCTAAGGGTCAGACGAGGTTATTGGGGAATAACCCTCCATGCAGTGCAGTAGGGACCGTCTGGATTAGTGATGCAAATGTCCCATATGTGATCAATGGCTAGGCCGTCACTCTGTTCAATCCACCTTTGTTGGGGGGGATCAACACACGGAGAATTTATATTTGCCATCTTAATAAATGAAAGTCATGATTGAAACTGCAGGAAAACGTGAAAATAAACTAGGCTACTAGGCCTATGTGAAAACCTCCAATAGGTCAAGTCTCAATGAAGTGAATATAACACTCTTATTTCTAACGAAACATATATTAACGTGACGATTGATTCCTTATTATGACCTTAGACAAGTGTATCAGCGACTTTTTCAAATCACACAGTGTATGGAACAGAAAATTAGACAAAAGGTTTGGCATTTTCTTATTTGCAGGTGTCCTAAATAATAACGAAGTATCGTGACATCCAATTCTGTGACCGTAATGCGCAGATCAAGTGATCCAAATCAAATGGTTAAGATGGTAGGCTACTTTTGAGTCGTCTTCCGTGTGAGTAGGCTAATAGTCCTTGTCTTTCAGGGTGATAATAAACATTGATTGAATCACACCTTTTGTTAAATCACGAATGACTTCCTCGAGAACAAACACTATTTGTAGAGCTATCAAACTAACAATTCGTTATCCAGAGGACTCTTCCACTAATCCCTGACAATCAGATGCGTGTTAGATATCTTAAATAAACTTTATTCTCTGAGCAGAAATTCAAGGGATCAGTGTTACACTTTTGCTATAGGATTAAACAGATCTTCATTTGCTCTTGAATGGAGGCAGGGAACCTACCGTTGCCCAGCCCTGAAGGCCCAGGGTGCCTTTTTGATTATTTCAGTCTCTCCTTGGTGCAATACTTCTGATTGGCCAAGAGAGTAAGAAGGGGGAAAATCTTTAATTAAGCAGATAATCTCTTGTTGGGCAAAGAGCAGCTCCATTTCAGAGCGCCCTCCTTGAATCTCGGAAGCCCTGGTGAAGTTTCATGTGCTGGTAGCTCAGTCACCTCTCCATCGTTAGACTGTCCGCAGGCTTTGGATCAGAGTCACCGCCACCCCCCTCACCTGTCAGGATGTTCATGCATTTGGAGGTTTTCTATTACATTTTCATTCTCCTGGCTCACATGAGGTCGTACTGCTGCTGGTGAGTTTAATTTAGTGTGAAATATCACTTTTTTGAAGATTAGTTTTGTGTCCTGATGTTCATCTCCAAACAGTTAATTTGTGGCAAGTGTCGCAGTATGCAACACAAGCATTTCATTTTGTCAGTATAAAATAGTTTGAATGCTGTATATAAAATAGTATTATTCAAAACTCATAACATGACCCATACAATCACTTAATTGAACAATTGGGCAATTGGAAATAAGGAAACCTAAATTAGGGACTTTCTGGATTTGTTTGCATTTATTTCACCAGTAGGCTTCCACTTTTTTATAAGGCACCTTCTATAAAGGACTTGTAAGTTGTAATTAATGGTTTTATTAATGGTGAATAAATCATTTACTAATGCTTTATAGATCAGTAAGCCATAAGTAACAACAACTTTTGGGTTGCTGTGAAAACTCACCTCTACCATCTGACTGCTTACTTCTAGAAAAGAGCTGCAGACCAAGATCCATTTATTAATGTTTCAACACTAAAAATGGCAGACTTAATAAGTTAAAGCCATGTATTAATGACTTATTAACATTTATAACGGCAGACTTGATGGCTTATTAAAAAAATGACAAACCGATGAGCATTATGAATGGATTTTCAACGTTTATAACTGCATTATTTTTCAAATAGAGTTAATGGAATTTTTCACAACCTGGCAACCCCAAATTTCAAGTAATCAAGTGTTAATAACATAGTTATTGTCTTCAGTTCTTACATTTCTAGAAACTTTAAAAACAAATATTTCAGCAGTATTGTTCACTGAGGTTTGGATGCCCACGAGTGTTACAAAATGCACTAATGAGAGATGTTATCAGAGGAATTTGTGAAGGACACTGAGCTTCCCTGAGTGAATAAGCTGTCTCCTTTTCCAGGTCAGTGAATAACTTCTTGATGACTGGACCCAAGGTAAGCCAACTTTCTTTTGATCTGTTCTCCCTGTCCTTTTCCCAAAAGAGAGAAGGAGACATTTCTTTGTTGTACTGTGATATCTGAACTCAAGATTACGGACAAGCTCTTGTACCTGTATGTTTGCAGCGATGGCACTAATGATATATCAGTGATATTCTAGGCCCTTTGTGGCCCCCCCACCTCCGTACACTTGACCTTATTCAGAGGCTCTGCATATCTGCGGGTTGAATGTTTTAAGGGACGAGGGAAGGCATTGCTGTAGTGGGTGGTCATCATTAGTGAGCCAGGCCCCTGTGAAAGAGGTGGCACTCCATCTCCCCAAAGGCCACTTGAGACATATTAGTTATATTATCGTTCACACAGTGTGAAGAAGCCGCAGAGACAAGCGTATTCACTGCGGCTGATAGAGTTAGAAAAAGTAGAATAATGTTTGAATCAGTTCACATTGTTTGTGTCATTAAACAGACAATGAGCATACTCTCAATCTCCAAAACATTAAGGACTTGTTGATATGTTTTGCACTTTTGCAATTCTTGAGAAAGAAAAGTGGCAAGACACATTGAAGAGTAAATATTTGACACCAGTAGGAAGATATAAATGTAAAAGTGACTAAGACTGGTTTACATCACCATTCCTAGTTTTCTTGCAGATATAACATTTGATTTTTCTTACATTTTTTGCATCAGGTAAGTCCTCCTTGAAGACGATGATAATTGTTATGGTGTATCTTTGTATCAAATCATGCCAGATGCTTCAGAACCCTCTCAACTTCTCGAATCATGTTGTCATTGTTGCATGATGTGGGGTGTCTGTGAGTTATTCTATGGGTTTAATATTGCCCCTTTCTCTGCTGTTGCAGGCGTACCTGATCTACTCCAGCAGTGTGGCAGCAGGAGCTCAGAGTGGCATAGAGGAGTGCAAGTATCAGTTTGCATGGGACCGCTGGAACTGCCCCGAGAGAGCCCTGCAGCTGTCCACACACAGCAGCCTGCGCAGCGGTAAGTCCAGAGTTCCCAGACACCAGCTCAAACATCTCAGCACTGCAGCTAGGCTGAGAGAGAGAATTGCCACTTCTAAATGGGAAATGTGGCTAATGGGTTTCCAAAGATGTTTCAAAAGTGTTTTTTGAAATTGTGTGCTTCTGTTTCAAGATTCTGTGTTAGAGGGGAGTTTTTTTTTTCCCTTGGTGAAATAGCGATGTTTGCTTAGTCCAAACATTTATCACCCTTTCAGATGGTTACAGTGGGCACGGTCGCTAGAGGCAAAACAAACACACTAATCCATTTCCCAATATACCCCAGAAACACTGCCTCTATTTGCATCTTATGAAAGCAATATGCTGAGATTCACTAGACAAAGAGTCAAATGTGTTTGGCAATACGAAATCCACCTCAATTAGGCACAGTTTAGAAATGTAGATACCAGTAAGACTGGTTTATGGTCCTGAACAGAATATAGGATGTCGACTAATTTCTAAACTAGTGACTAAAGTCACTATTTTTTTCAAGCCGTTTTACAAATTAAAAATAGGACAACATATGTAAAATGAGATGCAGGTAATTGAACTTATTAAGAGATTGTCATAGAAAGTATAAGATTCCTAACCTACAATGAGGGATCTGTGTGATGAGACAACCTCGTTAATGAGTCTCTCTGCTGACAGCAAATCGGGAGACAGCGTTCGTTCATGCCATCAGCTCCGCCGGAGTCATGTACACTTTAACCAGGAACTGCAGTCTCGGAGACTTTGACAACTGTGGCTGTGATGACAGCAGGAACGGACAACGAGGTCAGAGAAATACACAAACGTGTACATAAATACCCACTTTTAAATCAAACAGCACAGGTTATTTTTAAATTCAATCTTTGTCATTCTCCAAGGTGGTCATGGTTGGCTCTGGGGCGGATGCAGTGACAATGTTGGCTTTGGCGAGGCCATCTCCAAACAGTTTGTTGATGCGTTGGAGACTGGGCAGGACGCACGGGCAGCCATGAATCTCCACAATAACGAGGCTGGGCGCAAGGTACAGTAGGTGCTCTTAATTCACTCACATCCACCTGGCAATGAGAGATGAGCCCTTGGTATAAGATGAAGCACAAGTATGTGATGTTAATGCCTTGATTTGAACCATACAGTATTTAAACTGGGTAGTGGCTTGCTTGAAATTTTAGGAATCTCTCCTGGCCCTCCAACTGATTGCCCAGTCTAAAGCATCTTTTGAATATTTTTTTCCTGCTCAGAATTACGCTGAGTGTGCCACCCAAGCATCCCTTTCACATCGCTATAAGTGAGGTGCCACTCGTCCCCAATAATAACAGTGTGTTCGGTGTACCAGAAGGGCCTATTTACCACTGCTGAATGCCCCTTATGACAATACCTCAACTCGAGAATCTCAGGATCACTGGTGCAAGCTTAATTAGAGATCCTGGGGAGCCAGACATTGCACAGCATTCTGTATTATGCTGCTTTTTAAAATAAGTGTTTAGTTTTATTCTTGCAATAAGGATCCCACATTTATGTTGGTCTTTGTTTGGACCCAAGGGAGTCTGAGGGGACCACAGGCGCGCAGCTGAAGTGCTCTTTGTTTACGGTGCCTTTGCTCCCCCCTGTCGGGCCCTAGGATCCCCATGGCACCTGGAGCATCATTGTAACAGAAAAAAAATGGGGATAGAAAGAGAGAAAAAAACTCCTTTTTCATTTCTCCACTCAATGGGACACTCCATTGGGTCTTCTCACACTAGAAAACATGTTGATAATGAACATGCTAAATAAATACGCCTATTTCTTCTGGGGGGACAATAGGACTCAATGTGAAACTTTGATTCAGCCTCACCTCAACAGAAAGTTCATCCCCTCCTTGCGAAAAGAAAAGGTCCCCTTTTCAACGGACAGCTGTTTTGTGTCGGGGTAAAGTCAGGAAACACTGAGGAGGACAAAGGAACTCAGCTATGGACCTTGAAGCTATCATTTCTTCCTTTCAGTATATTCATCCCTTTTTAAACTTTGAGAATACAATCAGTTAATTTGACAACACATCAATCAAGAGACACTGGACATCCTGTCTTTTACACACACATATACTTACATAGACATGTTTTGACACTTGTTTTTCATATGAAACTAACATTCTTTAACACACTATGAATACATTTTACAATAATAAGAATTTCTTTCTGTGTCTCCAGGCTGTGAAGGGGACTATGCAGAGGACATGTAAGTGCCACGGGGTATCCGGAAGCTGCACCACTCAGACTTGCTGGCTGCAGCTGCCAGAGTTCAGGGAGGTGGGCAATTACTTAAAGGAAAAGTACCACAGGGCTTTGAAGGTGGATCTTCTCCGAGGTGCGGGTAACAGCGCGGCCAGCCGGGGGGCCATCGCCGAGACCTTTAGCTCCATCTCTCGTAAGGAGCTGGTTCACCTCGAAGACTCCCCCGATTACTGCCTGGAAAACCGCACTCTGGGCTTGCCGGGCACAGAGGGCCGCGAGTGCCTCAAGAAGGGCAAGAACTTGAGCAAATGGGAGAAACGGAGCTGCAAGAGGCTTTGCGGAGAGTGTGGGCTGGCTGTGGAGGAGCGCAAAGCTGAGATGGTGTCGAGCTGTAATTGTAAATTCCACTGGTGCTGCGCGGTGAAGTGTGAGCAGTGCAGGAAGACAGTGACCAAGTACTTTTGTGTCAAGAAAGGAGGTCAGAGGGTAAGGAATGAGAGTGCCAGTAGCCGCCGGAAGAACCTCAGACTGAGGAAGAAGCACTGAGCATCTTCATCACTTCTCCCCTGCTGTCATCATATTTGTACCACCGCAGCTCCTGTCAACACCCAAACTCTCTGTGCATGTTCAGATAGTGTTTTGGATAAACGCTTAGCAAAAATACATTGTCTATTTTGTATTAAAGATGTAAAAGACAGTGGAATGTGCACAAAGGCACATGATAGAGAAGTTTACAACTTTGTAGAATTTTTGGTATAAATGTATTTAAAATATATTTTTATACTTTTTACACCATTTTGAAAAGTCACTGGGCATTTGAGGAGTATTTCTCCGGCTTCAAAATTCTGATTTATTTATTTTCATACATAAGCATAAATCTTCGGGAAACATTATTTTACAAATTATTAGTTTTTGAACCCGTCGGTTCCCATGAATACTTAAGACTGTCAGCCTATAGCAGTAATCTTCATGTCTATTTCAACCATCACTGCCAAGCTTTGAATTTATTTGGAAATATTTGACATTTTTGGGGACAGTCTGCTTTCCCATCATGGCTCGCCCTTTCTATGCTGCCCTCTTGATGTATTTAATTGTATATAAAATGAAGCACTTTGTACTGTACATTGTTAATTTATTGCACAGCCTCTCTTAGTTGTTCTTTATTGTTAGTTGCCATGTATTGAAAGAATAATAAATCCCTCAATCTTATATATCATTGAGCTTGAAGAAAGTGTTCATCCTTCTTTATTCCTTGTGTCAGTGATACCTGAGGGTTTGCAGTAAACACAACCTTCCCCTTCACATTGTTCACATTGGGGTTAGGATACTCTGGGGCACACCAACAAGAATATATAACTTTCCAGCGTACTCTTCGTTCCATCACGCCTTTCTCAATTTCGCCTCAACAAATACCTCCCCATTCTCCCCCTCATCATGGTAATCCTCAAAGAGCCCTCTAACTCCCAAGCGCTTGGAAGTTTCTTTACTGTTTAATACTAGTTTAATTAACTTTGTCCAGACAGAGTAGGGCAGTGGGGGTGGAGGGCATGAGGCAAGTTGCCCTTAAAAAAATCATCCCGCCTCTAATTTTGTATGCTAATCTTCTTTTTCACGCCGCACCTCTTTAGGAGTGGGGGAAAGAAATGTTGGGAAAACTTTGGGTTGCCTGTGCAGGGCTTCCTGCGGCTGTTTTATTTCTGGGCCCACCTATTTGGATCCTTTCACTCCTCTAGGGCCTTCCTTTGCTCGATTTAACAATGAATGCAGAGCTAATCAGCTCTCTCGGAAATGCACCACTGTCGAGGAAGGTAATCCCTTCTTCTCTACTCTCAATGGGCTGTCGCCTTCTAAAGGACTTTGGGAAAAGGCTTTGCACAGATTCACACTGTTCTCTCAAAAGAAGTTAGTTCAAGTATTGTGCCCAAACAAGTGGGTTTTATAAACACATGCTTGCCAGGATACTCACCCCACCTGCAAGTAAGAAGTGCCAGGCCCAGGCAGACTAGCACATGGCAGCCGAAGCCGAAACCCTTCAGACGAGATGGGATATGAAAGAAGAGATTAGAGGTCCCATTGAGAAGGGGGCGTTCATTTCTGCACCTTCCTCCTTTTACTGAATAAAGTGTCAAGGAAACACCTTGTTGACCTCTTATTTACCAAATAATGATCATAATCAAAACTCCTCCCTCTTCTGGTGACCCCTGTGGACTGCCTGGATTGCTCTGCCTAGCATGCAGCAGAACCCTCTCAGCAACAAAACAAAAAAAACAGCCTACCAAGCTTTTGCCCCACGGCTCTGGGGAAGTTCTGCAATTTACTGTGATAGCGAGTACAACAGGGGCACATCAAACATGTTACTTCACAGGATTTTTTAAAGATAATGCAAAATTATAATTAGGACATGCATTTTAACAAAGCCACTTTAAACTCGGAGTGCATTGATTCTTCTTTAGACTTTTTCTTGGGTTTAGTATGGGAGTCATGCTGTCGTGCATTGGCTCACTATCAGCAGAAAATTGCAGACGTATACCTACATGTAAAAAATATATCACACAAAGAAACGCCTGCTGACACAGCAGTCAGTTAATGTGTGGGAAAGTCAGACAGAAAAACACGTTTGGCTGTTTTAGAGTAAGACAGCAGTTAGACACACCTGGAACACTGTTTGCCCTTCTTCAGTCAAGATCAGTTGTGCATCAGCAAAGGGGAGATGAAAGAGAGGGCATTGCTCTAGTAGTATATGAAGATAATACTGTGCTTAACCTGGAGTCCTAACATCAGGTGCTGGACTGCAGGTTCAACTAAGAGAAGCAAAACATCTCAGCTTTAAAGAGTTGATGTTTATATTGTACAGAGTTGCCACTGCTACATTTCTTTAATCACGGGTGGGTTCATAATGGACTCCTAAAGGTGGCCTATGAGATTCACATGAACAACTAGAGGCCACAGTTTGAAGCAAAAACCTGAATTGCAGACATACAAAAAAAAACAACATGTCTACATCATCAGCAGTATATGTCAATTGTATTCCCTCAAATAAACAACCACACAAATGCAAAAAAAAGGGAAGGGAGGTGAACTGAATAATAAATCACGGCATGTGAAACAGCACATAATATCAGTCATGACACATAACTTCCCAGAGAGTGACACGACCTCCGACCGTGGGGTCTAAACTTCCGTCTCTCGAGCTGGCCCTGCCATGTCCAATTTGGCATAACACATGAGCCCGAGGTGGCGGAGACACCACAGAGGAAGAGTGTGGTTTAAAGCAGATGCTTTCTCACAGCGCTTGAATAATCAATTTAAACTTCTGTGGGAACACCAGAGATTGTTGTTAGAAATGTGTACATGTTTTTCTACTATATAGTATTGGCAGAATAAAAAACAATTATCAAATTTTGAGTTTTGGTTAGCGGTGGAATTAAGTTTTTATGTTTAAATTACTTGTGTGGCTCTGCAACATACCACTGTGACAGATAAATAATATAAGAGCAGATTTATCTCAGGTAGCAAGTGATAATGCGATCAATGAAAGACGGGAAAACGACTTATAATGCTTCAGAGAATCCTTGACTAATAGGATTTACGGGTTAGGGATTCTGGACCTACAACACCTAGAGGGGCAAGGATCAGTATGAATGTGAGAGAAAGCCTTAACCAAAACTCGGTGACATCTGTAGTTACCTGTGTTGTATCTTTGTGACGATTTGTTAGCTATAAGCTCAAGAAACATCAGATGCTGTTCACTGTTTCATTGTAGCAGTAGCTCCTCAAGAGAGTCTTTGTTTTGACAGCAGCCAATCTGCTGCAGTGGTGTATGTGTTTGTTGCTATCAGCAGGATTGAGATGCAAGCTTCTTGAGGCTCACCAGGGTGGTCAATCTCCTGGCTCTATCTGCAAAGAATGGGGAGAGGGGAGCATCAGGGAGATCAGCTCAGCTCAGCTCACTGATCTGCACAGGAAACAGAGCATGGGAACCCACCAGGGAGTCCCAAACTAGTCCCTGCAGTGGAAAAATGTATCAGGTTTTACAAAAATGTCATGAAATGCTTTTGAGATCCAATTCTGCCTGTCTGTGGCTTTAAAAACTGTTCACACAAAGGTTAAAAACCCAGAGTGACAATGATCTAAGTGATAAGATGTACTTGATCTAAGTGATAAGATGTACTTGATTTCAACAGTAGGACATTGACAAAACAGGGCTAGACTCCATCAGCTGATCAGTCCAGTGTGCAAGGTACAGCGTGCACTGCTATCTCTTGAAGAGTGATCGCCCAGTGATCAATACAGTGATGCTGAGGCAACGATGACCTAGTTAAATATTGTCTCTGGATTTCAAAAGTGTTTGCTCAGTTTTTTCATTACCATATCTTGTCATAGCGAGAGGGAGAGACAAAGAAAGCGGGTGCACCTTATTAACCTGTCTGATGAAAAAACTCTTTTAATTACATTACTCTGCATTTTGCTACCTACTGTACAGTGCATCATTCAAACAAGCACTGGTGGAAAAATGTATTTAGATTGTTTACTTAAGTAAAATTACAAGCGTATTATCAGCACAATGCAGCGTCAAAAGTAAAGTACAGAATGACCCCTCACAGTGTTATACTATTATATTGTTGTACTTTAATGTTATAGTTGGGCATGGTGGAACTGATTTCAACAGCTTTATATATTTTTGGGTAGTTTAATGTAAGACAATGCTTTAAAAGTAACTTGTCACTTTAGCTGTGAAATGTAGTGAACATACAGAATGTCCCTAAATAATGTAGTGAAGTAGAAGTAAAAAGTCCATAGGATAGAAATACTTAAGTGAAGTGCAAAATAAGTACAATAATTGAGTGAATCATCTGATATAATTTTAACCCCTGCATGCAGTGTATGCTCATTCAGAGTGCAATGTAATGTTCCCTAGAGCTGTAGATGGTTTTATTTTTTTAGTCATTCTGACTTTGAAATAAGCATGTACTGTATTCCCCTGCCAATTACTCTGATTTCTAGATGGAGAAAAAACAGCAGTGTTGAATATGCCATAAGGGATGTCTTGTCATCTAAAGGCAGTGGTGGAACTGCAGTGCTGTGAGATCAACCAGGGACCAAAGTGGCATGTTGTCGAGGAAGTAGGCTACTCTAAACTGTTACTTAAAAGCTTAGAGTACTTCCTATACTTCCTCAATCAATACTTAAGTAAAACAAGTAATACCTATACCACTGTGTAAAATACTCTGGTACAAGTAAAAGGCCTGCATTCAAAATGTTACATTGTAAAATTAAAAAAAGCATTATCAGCTAACTAAAGTATCAAAAGTAAAAGTACCTATGATGTAGTATTATGTGTATTATACTGTTATGTGTGTTATATTATATTGTCATCATTGATGCAGACATGCCAGCGGCATTTTAATGTTGCGAATTGGAGCCGATTTCAACTACATAATATAGGCTACTGCTGGGCATTCTACTCTCTAACAATACCTTATATTTTATAAGATGATCATATGTTTTGTATAAAATAAAATCTTTATCTGCAAAGTCTATTGATGTAAAATAAATGTAGTGGGATAAAAAGTACAATATTTCCCTCTGAAATGTAGTGTAGTAGCTGAATGACTGAAGGTTAAATATTCAAGTAAAGTACACATAGGCCTATTGATTTATTTTTACTTGAGAAAATATACTAAAAGACTGCTAGCTCAGATTTAAAGACTGACGTGACTTTAAATGTATGAGTTATGATGGTGTCTGACCATGTTTTTTCTGAAAAACTGCGAGAAAGAAGAATAAGAAGAAGTACAATAGCGCCATCTAGTGGTTGAGGCAAATTATCATAGTATGAGCGTTCTAGTCACCCAACGCACTAGGTGTCGCTGTGCAACATTCTGGGCATACAACTATCGAAATGTTTCCCTTCTCTTCCCCTTCCCTTTGTGTCGTTTGTTTTCTGGCTGTAAACACAGCCTACACACGGAACAGAGCCGAGACAGGGGCTCCTGCAGGAAGGTACATCGCTGTTAATGGGGAAACCTGTATGATAAGGTCCATTAGTCCTGCGGCTAACTCTTTAGCCCAGCAGGGAGAGTCCGGAAGAAAAGCCAGTGTCTGGTTGTTTCACTGTAAGGAGGACGGAGACAGCCAATCCGCGCTAGTTGTCGACCATGGCATCGGCGACCGTTGTGGAGGCTGATCCGTCGGCAAACGAAGGCGGCGCTGCTTTTACTGGCGTCCCGAACTGGGACTGGGATGAGTCTCAGCTCCGAAAATATTCTTTCCCAACCAAGCCCATTCCGAGACTGTCTCATACGGACCCCAGAGCAGAGATGTTAATAAGCAACGAGGTAAACCGTTCGCTTGCTGAAACTTTAACGTTAAACATACCTTCCCCTGCCCGAAGAAATGTCAGACCTTTTCATAGCAACAACGTAAGACCTGCACCACAAGCCCTGTTTTGATAACACTTTATTGGTCAAAAACAGTCATTAGTGTTCATCATCTTATTAACGTATAGTTATAGAGAGGCAGTGAAAGTGAACTGTAAATTATGTTGTTAAGGTTTATTTCTTAGCCTGGTTTTGAGTGAAGGATTTCATCGTAACGTTAAGTCATCCCAGGGAAATTTATAAAATAAATGTAGCCTAATTATAGAAGGCAACTAGCTCAATTTGTAATTTGCATTTGAATTTTTTTTTTTTACATTTGATTATCTGTACTATATAATATACAGATAAATAATATAATAAGCAGCTTACTTGTAAATGTTTTGTATAAGTGTGACTTTGCTTGCTATCATTGTAGTTTTGGGAATGACAGCATAATAAAACTGAAGGGATTTATGTTTAAGGGTAATCCAATCAGCGATGTCCCATCAGGTAGTTTGCCTTTGACATCTGGTTGGAAACACCTGCTGATATTGTGGCTTACTCAGAAAAGCAACATAACCCATAAGGAGCAGTCAGCAGCAGTTTTTCTACTCTGTGATTATTGTGGATTTCCCCCTTCACCTTTTTGCTGAAACAGCTGTAAGTTTATAATCCAACTGAAATGCTGGCTCTACTGTAAAGGTACTGCGATTGAGGCAGTACTAACCTACTGCATGGGTGACATATTTACATTTCTGAGTGGTATTTGTCTTCGGAAGCAGTGGACAAGCTTTTTTGTCTTCCAGAAACCTGATGAGCAGGCGTCAACGGAATGACCGTATTGTTTTTTCACTTGTGGAGGCAAACCTCATCCTGCTTCTCATTATTTTTATTCAGTGTCAATGTCAGCTGGAGTATTTCCCAGCAGGCAATGAGTGAGAATGTACGTGGCTTACATAGAAGTGCATGATATGTGTTATCATTAGTTATCATATCTATTTTAAAGTAAGTGACAATTCACCCCACCCTTAAAGGTTCCAAAAAATATCTACAAATGAATTGCTACTTAAAGCTCACCTTTGTCTCAAAAGTTTCGTAGCTACTGATACACATGCTATTTTTTAGTTTTCTCTGGGCTTAAGACCTGAAAGAGAGATAATTTTAGGGGTGCCACAAGAAACTTGGATATAACATGATGGTGGCCGAAAGAAGCATGCAAAAAGAAGACCCTTCATGGGGCTTTGACTGGTGATACAACTACAGTATAAATCAATTGATAGCTTAATAGGCATGTTGGTGCATTTTCCGGTTATGTGAAAAATCAGCTTGTTTTCTTATAATGCATTTCACAGAGGGCAGAATTGATGGGCTGCTGGTGCTGTAAACACCATGTTATTCTTTTCATTAATAAGCCACAATCAGTTTGTTTGTGATGAGGAAACCTATTCACTTGATGTGAGTGGTTCTAACATCATGTTTGTTAAAGAAAGGAATATTCCTTCCATGTGATTTCAAAACTTTCTACATAATTTAAAACACTGTGAAAAACAAACCTAATAGGTTGTGAGTGCAATAAAATCGGAGGTAGAATAATAATGGTTTGTTATAGTGCACAATTTAATTCTTTTGACTGACATTAAAGTGAAAGACAAAACCCCATGCATGTATGCCTCATTGAGCCTTGTATTCACCACAGTGAGCATGGTTTGCAGTATTGCATATTTATGCAATATCTATTTAAACAAGCTGAAAGTGAATATTATTTATTTGGCATGAGGAAATTGGTGAGGTCATTTTCAACAGATGAATGAATAGCTACATCCCATTTATGGTTTACCCTAAAGAGAAAAGCTATGTGTATCATGGCAGAGTGACCTCTTCATGTTTTACTTTAAGCTTTTAGTTCTAGAACTCAACCCAATCAATCACATACGCGCGCGTGCGATTGTTGCTATGTCTTGTCCATAATTTCGCTGTGTATTAGATTAAAAACAAAAACAACGCACCTATATTAAAACACAGTGGAGCCCTTGGGACGCATAAGTTATGTCCCTGTCGTATCTAGGCAGAATCATGATGTTAAGATACATTTTTATTATTTAAAACGACACACAAAGCCGAGTTTACAACCAACACATTATTTTAACTCCGGAAGCGCAGACTCCCCTCGCTCTCGCTCTAGAGGGAGAGGGAGAGAGAGAAAAACGGAAAGAGAGACATAGAGAGAGAGAGAGAGAGAGACATAGAGGGAGAGGGAGAGAGACATGGAGGGAGAGAGAGAGAGCGAGCGCGAGCGCGCGCATCGGTCTACGTTCAGTTAGTCACGTAGCCCTTGGAGCTCAGTGTATCAAATGCCATAAACTGCACTGTTGATGAATTGCGCTGGCGTGTCTTGGGATTTATGTTCCTTTTTGCATATAAAGGCTATTAATAAAGACAAATGCAAATACCATTGGTAGAAAAAGAAAAAAAAAACGCTTACACAATCAAGATGATACACATGCAGTAATGTTTCTGTAACACGTCTTTTTAAAAGAATTAAAAATAGTTTTAAAGGAAATGTATGCATTATATTCCAGGCTATTTTATGAACCACATTAACCACAATAGATGTTAAAGTTGAATTATAAATTGCAGTTGTATTCCATAGTGCATTATTCTATAAATATATTTGATTTTGTTATATTTGTGTATAGCCTAATTCTCTTGAAATAAACAAATATAAAAAAATATGTATGTAAATAAAGCAGCCTGTGTGTATGTTAAAAAAAAAGTGTTGTTATATTACTGTATTGAAACTTCTTTATCTGTTTTCAGGAACCAGTGGTTTTAACAGACACACACCTTGTGTATCCAGCTCTCAAATGGGACATTGCATATCTGCAGGAGAACATTGGAAATGGAGACTTTTCTGTTTACACTGCAGAAAACCACAAATTCCTCTACTATGATGAGAAGAAAATGGCAAATTTTGAGAACTTTGTCCCCAAGTCACAACGAATGGAAATGAAATTCTCTGAATTTGTGGATAAAATGCATTTAATGGAGGAAAAAGGTGGAGAGGAGAGGTAAGATATATTTAGAATGATATTTGAGTTGGAACAGGAATATGATATAAGCTATGTTAATATTTATCCAGCCTGGTCTGATGCTCAATCTAAACAAATTCCTCTGTTTGAAGCTAGTGTCTAGAAAAAGATGTGACTGTGCTGCAGGTGTGCTTCACAGGGAAGGATGTTTTTTTTCTAATGTGGTGGTGCAAAGGACTAAGCATCTATACAGGAGAATCAAGGGGGAAGCCTATTATTATTATTACTACTGTGACACACACACACACCACCACTTACTAAAGTGAAATCGCTGTTTGATTCACTGACGCGTTATTATGGATCCCACGTAATTTCTAGGCAAGTCCCGCCCTACGAAGCAGCTCGATTGGTTGGGGTTAGGCATTGACCTCGAGTGGTTAAGGTTAGGATAGTCGATTGGTGAGGGGATAGGACCAGAACAAATCGGGTTATTTTAGCTACCTTGCATAAGCATGGACTCCTGGCCAATAGTGTGTGAATGCTATTGAAGGGTGGGTCTTGCCTAGAAGTTGCGTGGGTTTCATAATAACACCTCACTGACGCTTACAGTGGCTCTTATCTATTTGAATTTTACTGTCCACTTCCTTCAATGTCATAGTGTTCTTTGTGGCTTAAAAGAGAGGTAGCCTGCTGAAATATAAGTACCTTGTAAACAAGCTTATATCCTGCAGACACATTAATAGCATATTTATAGAGCTGCGTTGCCACTTGTTTCAGGCGTCAGAGAGTAGAACAAGGTGGCTCATAGATTTTGAATTTGTCTTTTCTAATGCATTTCAAGGGTATATTTGCAGCAGACCCTGAATGACACGGTAGGGAAGAAGATTGTTGTTGACTTCCTTGGTTTCAACTGGAACTGGATCAACAAGCAGCAAGCCAAGAGAAACTGGGGACAGCTGACATCCAACCTGTTGCTCATAGGCATGGAGGGTAAGGGCTCTTGCAGTAGTTATCCACTGCGAAAGGAATCCAGTTTCACAGTTTCTGCTGTATAATGTTGTCCTCAATGTTTTTCACACAGCACATTATCTGTTAATATTCTCTTACCACAGGCAATGTGACACCAGCACATTACGACGAGCAGCAGAACTTCTTTGCACAGATCAAAGGCCATAAGAGGTGCATCCTCTTCCCTCCAGACCAGTTTGAGTGTCTCTATCCATACCCTGTGCATCACCCCTGTGACAGACAGAGCCAAGTAAGCCACATATACAGCATGTAGATGTTCACCTTTGGTATAATAATAAAAACCTATAACTTAGCACATATGTGATTTAGTTCTGTTGCCGTAATCTATAATGCTAGAGGTAATTCATAGTAAATCTCTCAGAAAGAGAGAATCCCCTCAAAGACATTATACAACGATGTCTTCACTTTAAAAAGTGTTATAAAGGTTACTGTGTTAAGATTACTTTGAATAAGGACATACATTTTGTTAAAACTGGCACATCAAAGCAAGGCTCATTTGAAAAAGTAGGAAGGAATTCAAAATGTATTTTACAGTTAATAAAGTTAGATGCATGCAGGTTCAGTATGTTCATGTTTTGTAATACATCCATATTTTTTATTTATAGGTTGATTTTGATCATCCTGATTTTAAGACGTTTCCCAATTTTAAAAATGTTGTTGGCTATGAGGCTGTTGTGGGCCCAGGAGATGTGCTCTACATCCCGATGTATTGGTAAGAAGTACTTCTGTATGGCCTTTTCAGAGACATTATGTAGAAAAATTAGCTCCAATCAGATGATTATCTCCAGGGGCCTCATTTATTAACAGTGCATAGAAAATTTTCTAAATTCTGTCTTGCGAATTAAATTTTGTATGTGCTTAGTAGAGATGGTCCGATACCACTTTTTGCTTGCCGATATTGATACTGATACCTGAAATTGCGTATCGGCGGATACCGAGTACCGATCCGATACCAGTGTGTCACATATTTTATTATGTTTTAACAAGTGCATACTACTATGCCTGTATGGATGTGATATGATTTCTGTCTTTGTTGTCGGTCTGGTTTAATTTAAACTCTTTGTGAAACATGAACAAACACAAACAATGAACGACACAGAACTTTCTTTTATTATCCAGTTTGACAGTCAGTTATAACGGAAAAAGAACATAAATAAACTACTTTAACATAGATTTTCTTTAGGACTTTATTACGTGGTATTGGATCGGTGCATTAACCCCAGTACTTCCCTATACCGATACCAGCGTTTTAGGCAGTATCGGGGGCGATACCGATACTGGTATCGGTATCGGAACATCTCTAGTGCTTAGGTACAACAACAAAAAAAATAACCATTTATCAGATGTGCACAAGCCAATCAATTAACTGTATATGGTAACACATCCCTTTATCAACCACCTGAATGTGTTTTTTCCCTCACCGCAATAATGGCAAAGAGAGCAAAGAAGAGGAACTTATAAACACAGAAATGGAGGTACTGGTAGACAAGGTTGAATCCAACCAACAAATATTGTTTGATTCACTCAGTGCAGGAGGGATTACAAACAAAAGAACAAATGCTGCATGGGAGAAGGTCACGAATATCACGACCCAAATCCAGCAGTACATTTTTGGGGAAGCTGTACCTACTTAGAAGCCACTCTGTGCCCTCGGCAAGCAGATCAGCGTGATCTTTGAGCGCATTGTTTGCCAAGTCTTCCCATAACGCAAGATAAGCCATTGCACTATATTTCAAACATTTGTCACAGCTGTCTTGTAAAGGTTTTGACACCAATTAGGCAACTTGTCTGTTTAAAATTAGTCAAATGACTAGTTGAGTGTTTTCTAATAAAAGGAAACACAGGACATATATGGATGTTGATTGTGTTATGCATACTGTGACACTCTTAAATGCTTTTTAATAGTAGTATCGCTATTCTACCACTAGATTCTGTTCTGTAGCATGGCCAGACCTGTGCTTATATTTACACACATTCCTAAGTGTAAGTACAAGTTGATAAATTCCACATTTTGCGTGGCAATGTTCGTACGCATTACATACGCACATATAAGGCCCCAGGGCTTTGAGTTTCTTGGATGCACTGCCAGCTGATGTGTGTTCATGCTCTCTGAATTTCAGTATGATATTCTTTGATTTAACTTCTCAACATGCAAATTAGTCATCCACATTTTTCTTTTTTATTAGCATTGACTGTACCTTGTTGATCGTTTAAGTAGTAATTGGTGGACATTGTGCTGTCAAAAGTAACTACAGTATAATGCAGTTGTATTTGTTAGTAATAAAGCCGATGTGAGTGCAGGGCATTGGTGTTATTTTTATAAACTACTCTTAACTGGTAAGAACTGCAGAAAGTTGCTCTTTTACAGCCAGAGTTTGATGAATTTAGTTATTTATATTTTTCGTCTTTCCTCAGGTGGCATCACATTGAATCACTGTTGAACGGTGGAGTGACAATCACTGTAAACTTCTGGTACAAAGTATGCATGTTTGAGTCTTCACAGCCGTTCCTTTAACATTTGTGTTGTCTTTGCCACTACATGTTTCTTTGTGATCACTCACCTATTTGACTCACTTGGTTAGGGTGCCTCCACACCCAAGAGGATAGAGTACCCCCTGCGAGCTCACCAGAAGGTGGCCATCATGAGAAATATTGAGAAAATGCTGGGAGAAGCACTTGGAGACCCACATGAGGTAAAAGCACTTGTTTTTATATCCTTTACAACACAAACTCTTTCCTATCAGCAGTTACATAAGTCACATGTGGATGTCACACTGTCACTTTCTAGAACATTAAATCAGATCCACATTTAGGTCACTTGTTACATGAAATCCTTGGGGCATGCTGACCCTTCCAGCAACCTAATTACTGTGAATATTTATGGCGTACCTGATTTAGTACAAAGGAAAGACATATATGCAGTCTGGGACAGTGAGTAAAACAATGTAATATGTCTGACACTATGAGGGCAGCTTATCCTAACCAAGAGTCCTTTTGTTTTTTCTGTAGGTTGGACCTTTACTGAAAACGATGATCAAGGGGCGATATGACCATGATCTCGGTTAGAGCACCACTCTTAAAAGAGTTACCTGGACTGTGGTGCAATCTTTTTGCCGCGTGAAAGTGAGACTGCTGCATGCGTAACGCGCATTCTGGCTTTTTTAAGCATACGTATCACTGCACGGCAATAAGCAGCCACCTGAAAACCATTCTGCTTCAGTTGTCTCCGAGTGCCATGGTCATTGCAAATACATCTATCACAGAAGAAACATTGGACTAACTCAGTGGAATTCCACCTACTTGAAGTAGTCTTTTTTTTAAAAAAATCTTTCGTCTTTGAAAAGAAGGCCTCATTTGGATTAAGTCTAGATATATTTATGTAAATCAGTGTTCTCTCAACATTCTTAATTCAAGCTAGTGGGTTTTTGGGTGCATGCAAATGAAGTTGTAAGATCGGTACCTTTGGGACAACCTCAATATTTTGACCACTAATGGATGAGTCAAAGGGTATTACATATACAGTACACATCAGTTAGATACTTTCTTATATACATGTTCTAACTCAGTTATGGATTGATTCCTTAGTGTGGAGTGATCATATTGTATTCTCCATCTTTAGCACTAATACAGCTTTAAAACTGTTTTGGTTCATACATCTAAAGTTGACAGGTTTTTTATGGGTCTTCTATAAATATATCCACATAATCTGCATTATCTCCACGCCTACTTACATGGTTTTGGGGAGTGAGCAGCAAGAATTTTCTGTTGCAAAGAAGACAGCATAGGCACGGTAATAAAACATAAGTACAGTGATTTTAAAACTGTGATGAAATATGTGTGGGTGGGGAAAAAAGGGGGCTCATATATTCAGCTGAAGGAGTATATGACTGCTTGCAGTTAAATTGTTTACCTGAGCGATACTGCTTTGTGTTTATACATGCTCTTGCTTGTTTGATTTGTTTGACTTTATTGAATGTGCTATTCTGCGTACCAGTAATATATGAGGGGCACTGAAAATAACTGACATACTGCAATTTTAGTTGCAAATACAGGTAACTTAAATAAATAAAATAAAATACAGTAAGCCACTGTTTTTGGGAAAGGTTTTCAGAGGAATTACCGGTGATGTTTTCTTAGGAATATGATGGTTAAAACTGTAAAAGTGGTTAGCTTGAACTGCTTAAATGATAGATTTATGTAAAAATGTTATCAATGGAATGAACTAGCAGGACCATCTGCTGGGATGTAGCTTATGTATCAGCCATTGCAGCGCAACACAATGTACCATCTAGTGGTGAAGTTGTATAGTTACCTGGTCCATGCACTATACTGCTGCAATACAAATATTCAACGTGCTATATTGAACGCAGCAGATCTGGGATGAAATGACAAAAGTCTAATTTCAGTTGGAAACGTGTACTTGGTCAGTGATCCTCAGACATGCACTTATTTTTACTCACTCAGCCATATTTTGAAGACCTTAAAGAGAAAGCAAGATGGCAGTTTATGTGCACATTTAAAGTGCTCTCCTGAACTGTTGTAAAAAATATACATTGAACAAAAAGAGAGGATAATTTCACGTTGTGCTGTATGTGCCAAACCAACATACAAAGCAGTAGATGGGTATCTATATTCAGAAAGGAATATCCATGCACTAAATTTACCAGGAATACACATTCAGGGGTTTTGTTATGATTAACCTTTAGATTGTTGATAACGTGCATATCTATTTCTTACAAATTGCACAATGATGGAACAGGGATACTTTCTCTGTAAAATAATGACATACCTGATGTGAGACTGATGTTTCATCTCTCTCTTAAATTGCTAGGTTAACCCTGTTTACTGTATGTGCCTTGTTTAACAGCGGCATGGCACTAAATGTTGCAACAACTTGATTTGGAATTTTTTTAATTTTATGGTCAAAATGTTTTCACTCTGGCATTAAATAGCTTTAAAGGTAGGATTGACATGGTTCATAGCAATCGAGGCATGTTTTTATTGATGGATGCCTGTTTTCTGTTTTGAACGTACAGTATGTGCTCTCCTTGTTCCTATGATTAAAG
>NC_041347.1:18285207-18322707 GCF_004354835.1 Perca flavescens | reverse complement strand
AGAGATCATTATATAATGTTATAAAAATGTATATCAATATTATTTTTGTACAGATTCTCAAGCCAGAACTTGTGAGTGATTATTTGTCATCTTGGCAAAGTGATTTCAGTTACAATCATGGAAAAACACAGCAGTGTCTCCGGGATCGGAAAAACAATCTCGTCTTTGTTTTTTTCCTACTCCTTTTTTTCCCAAAATGGAGCACACAATGTCTTGCTGAAGGGACAAGAAATTAAACTGCTGTTCATTTCAATAAGATATCTCGGTCTATCTGCTGCAGACTGGCTGACTGTTGTTTCCCCCTATTTTAATAAAATTACTTTTTCATCATTATAAATGAGCATGTTTGAACTTACATTTAGCGGTTAGGCTAAAATGATGTAAGCTAGGTCTGAAGGTTAAAGACATGGAAAAACATTTTCCCCATTACTCTCTTCGAGGAAATCCTTCATGTTTAGCTTTTATTTTGTACACTCTGAAAGCACATTTTTGAGTGCTGTTTTCTGGCATATTCCTTTGAGGATTCATGCCACAGGTTCTTAGAGAATAAAGGTTGCATGTCTGACCTAGCACATAGGTGACCTCCACCTGGGCTCAGATGGTCAGGACAAGCTGTTGCATGACAGCTCAACAATAGGAACAAGTATAACACCAGTGTCCCTAACACTGCCCCAGCTTAATGTCACCTTCCACAAACGCCCTCTCCGGATCTCACTCCTTTTCTCTGAACTCAGGAAGCCCAGGGGGGAAAGTAGTCTCGACTCAACCACATCAATGTTACAGTACAGTTTAACAAACATGGACATACTATGACATATGTACAACCATGCTGTCACAAGCACAGACACACTGATTTGCATTCACACAGACGTGGGCGAACAGTTTAAGGGCATATTCCTACTAAAGTCACATCGGCCACACCACACCTCACAGTTAAATAAACCCTGCTGTCCCCACAAGGAGATATGTTTCAACCAAACACCCGACTGCATTCTCTCCCACAGGAGGCATGCTGAGAAAGAATACATGCATTGTCTTTGAAACATTGCGTGTGTACACTGGCAGAGAGATAGGAACTGGGATAAAAATGAGAAGTATAATTATGAGGCAATACACAGTTCATTGAGTCTGTGTTATCCCAGATAGAAGTAAACCCTTGATCCAACTGTAGCAGGCACAAAGTAAGACATAAATCAATAGGCTAAGAAGCTAAGCACTGATTATTTACAATAGCCTCTTGTAAAGCTACATGCCACATCAACCTTAACCTACTTTTGTAGAGTCATAATAACTTATAATAGGTATAAACATGTGCAATGCTCAAGACTAATTAACTAATTTTACGAACTGCAAATGCAACCAAGACTGAAGATCGAAGCACTCAAACCACCTGTAGAAGTGCTCACAGATTTATCAAGGTGTAATGCAGCTTGACTCAAATCTAAATATAGTGCAGTAATTTTGTTTACCTGCTGCCAAAACTTCAACCACTATTTATGTTATAATGTACAATGCAGGCAGTTAAATCTAAGAAATGTGGTTCAAACAGGTAGCCATGGTGTTACATGCCTGTCAGAAACTGACGGTCATAAAACTGATGGCTTGGGAACAAGTGTGCTTAACGTCAGTTTTGCAGGATATGTCACAATGTACATTTTATGTTTCGCAAGGTCAGGGTAGATCAAATTACTTTATGCAAAAGACAGTGTTGCACAATGTTTAGAGCTAGACTGATAGATCAACCAGGCTGATATATTAGCAGTAAGTAACAAATAAGTAACAACAGTGTCACCACAACATAGTGTGTCCAGAGTACTGACACGTTGATTTTTCACAGTAGCTCTGTCCGCAAACAGACTTAACATAGTTAACTGTAAAGTTGCAACAGAATTACACCTATATCGATGGTTGAGCAACTGAGTTAACAGTGGAGCCAGGAACTCTGCAATATTGTGTTGCTTTTGTTGGCTTTAAACCCTGGGATGCCACATTGTTTGGCAGCTACATCGTTTGGTTGCCACATACTGTAATTTTTTCTGAATTGATTCATCTGCATTTTTGTATACTTAACATTACAATCACAGTGCAGTGCTTAGCCTAAGCCTACTTCTCTTTCTCTTACAAAAATAAGTGCATGTACACAATGTTCGACAGACTGACCTACTGTGGGTTAGGGGGTCGTGATTAGCTAATAGTGCTGCTCAAATGCTAGACTTTGACTGCTGCCTGAGCAGACTTTCACACTGAGCTGCAACAGTCTGGTCCATACAAGGATCTCTCAAGCACAGTATCCTATGTGTGGTCTCACTCCATACACACACATACAGTATACACACAAAGTCTCCTCTATTCTTGTCACAGGCAAAGGCCAGAGCTGTTAATCAGATGTCAACAACACACAGCATCATCATTGATCTTTCTCTGCCTCCTTCTCAGATGTATCAAACAAGACACACACACACACACACACACACACACACACACACACACACACACACACACACACACACACACACACACACACACACACACACACACACACACACACACACACACACACACACACACACACACACACACACACACACACACACACACACACACACACACACACACACACACACACACAGATCAGAGTAGTCAGACCCACCAGTTAACGCAGGGAACAGCACGTGTAGACTCAATAGAAAACATACAGACACATGGGAGCTCATTCCCTTTCCTTTTATATCATGCATGTTTTCCTTGTGCCTATAAAACACACACACACTCACCATGGATGTGTGTTCTTGTACATTTGTGTATATGTCTGTAGTCAGTGTGGTTGTAGGTTTTGCACAAGACCAGCATTTACAACAAAACTAACGCTACTCTGCAGCCTAAACATAAACCATAAGCTGGTCAAAACAACTACATTTAGTACCATCCTGCTGATGTAGTTTGAGGAATACATTTTATTATAATGATTATCTTGTGAAAGAAAAGTGATAATTCCTTTTTTATTCATCAATCCAGTGTTTATGTATTCATTTAACATATTTACAAATATAGAACTGAAACTATTAGTCGATCAACAGAATTTATCAGCAACTCTTTTGTTAGTTGATTAATCATTTTAGTAATTTAGACAAAACAAAAATTCAGTTTTATATGATAGTAACCTGAATATCTTTGGGTATTGGATTGTTAGTCAAAACAAAACTGCCGATTTGAAGATATCGCCTTGGCCTCTGGGGAACTGCGAAGGGCATTTTTACTATGTTCTTACATTTTATAGTCAAAACGATCAATTGAGAAAATAATCAGCAGATTAATGAATAATCAAAATAATGCTTAGTTGAAGAGCTAATGTTGTGATTTCTTAACTTACATGAAAAACTATCAGTGATAGGGTGACTTATAGCCATAATCGAAGATGATATCAATGATTGCGACAGTGTGTGTGTGTGTGTGTGTGTGTGTGTGTGTGTGTGTGTGTGTGTGTGTGTGTGTGTGTGTGTGTGTGTGTGTGTGTGTGTGTGTGTGTGATGCCTTACCCATGAATGAGCCTGTGCTGCAGATTAGGCTGAAAAAGCAGCTTTCAGGAGGAAGAGTCCCACATTTACTGCAAGAAAGAGTACACATAAATACTACTGACATAAATCAGACAAATACTGTGAATCAACCTAACCTACTCACACTACGTACACAGCAACAGCAACACTAACAGCCCTCCCCCGTTGTATATATTAAATATAGCATGTTGTTAGAGATGCATTTCTACTCATGCAATAATGTGGGGGGAGTTTCCACGCTTCCTCATCCCATCAAGCTTTTGACTTTTCACCTACTGCCTCCTCTCTAGCAATGGGAAATGTTTGTAGGAGGGAAAGACAGGAGACAGTCGCACGCTGTCCATGCCCAAGCTCCACATGCCTACAAATCCAAAGCCTTCTCAGCTGACCACACACACACAGTCTTTGATGTATTTAGTTGGAAGGTACATTTAGTCAGAGTTTAGATTAATTTGACAGTTTCATTTCAGTCAACTGAAAAAAAAAACTCTGGTAATCTTTAGTTACACATATAGTCTGAGGGCTACTAAATATTTCTGGTTACATAATCATGCTCATTGCGTTTAGATAAAAACAAACTAAAGTATTAACACTGTACAACTGGCCTTTGATGTTAAAAGCTCAGTGGGACAAAAAGCCAAACAAAAGAGCGGGAGTGTCTTGATTTCCTCCCAAATGTAAGCCGACGCCTGTGTGTTTACATGGTAAACTGCAGACCCATGCTTTGCCTGTGAACTGCCACGGTGGCAGGCAGGATATTTCAGCCCAGAGTTATTTTCAGAACACACACACACACACACACACACACACACACACACACACACACACACACACACACACACACACACACACACACACACACACACACACACACACACACACACACACACACACACACACACACACACACACACACACACACACACACACACACACACACACACACACACACACACACACACACAGTAGCCTTCAAGCTAACTCGCTTTTTTTATCAACAATGTGCCGACAGGGGTCATGTAAAACAATGGGACAGTGTTCCTGTTTTAATCGCCAGACAACACTAGAAACAAAGAGACAGAAAAGGGACAGAGAGAGGGAAGGTTGGGTTCAGAGTGGGAGTCTCACTAACCTGATGAGAGGTACATTGTCTAGCGTGCAGCACAAGGTTGGCCCACTCTGCAAATACAGATCTTCTTCACATGACTGGTTGTACAACCTGGAACATCAAACATACATGCACCGTGCACACACAAAAAAAGCTAAGTTAATGTTAAATGACACACATATGAAAGTTGTGAAAGTATCAGTACAACTACAATCTTGCTGGGAAATCCCCAACTAGCAAAATTTGATTAAAAACCCAAATAAACAGAAGTATTACTGATTAATATTATCGGATATATTCTTAAAATATCTGGAATAAATATTTAATTTGTGATATAATGAACATTTTCAGTTTTTACATCACAGTACAGTAACAGAAATAAAAAATATTGTGTTAGAGTGCCATGCTGTGGGGTCACAACCAGGTTTTTCTTTTGTTTTTTGGGGTTGCTGAGTCAAACCACTGTGTCATCAAATAGTATCTCTGCTAGTAGAAATTAACCTCAGCTTGCCCGAAACAAACCCGGGGTTCAGCGGAATAGTCAGTTACTCACTAACATGTATGAATTGAGAAACATAACGTTAAATCACAGTTTAGATCCATGTTAATATACTGCAGTTTATTCTTTTGGTTTGTGTGAGTGGATTTTGGTGTCTCTTTCAAACATTTGTGAAGTGACTAGGGGTGCACAATATATCGACTCAATATCGTTATCGTGATATCACATTGCGCGATATTATACCGGAAGTCTCGCAAGAATTACGCAATATTTTGTTTACGTTGCATCCATTGACATATATACAATGGACCAATAGACCCCGTTGCTCTGGACGGAGACCAGTGAAGGCTATTAGAAGCACTTTTCCGGTGATCACTTGCTTTACTGCGCCGCCTCCAACTGACAGAGACAACGTAAATGTGACGTGAGCAACGTGTCTGAAAGTTGTAAGTCTTCTGGTAGCTGTGACAAGAGAAATCTCAATCATTTCCAATCTTACAGAGACGGAGAGTGTAGGTATATGTAAGGAGATAACATAAGCACAGGCTAATTATTGCTAACTAACATGCTAGTTAACATTAGTAATTAAACCTAAACAGCTAATTTAAGTCCAAACTGCCTGCGAGCTTCTCCTGTACTATACGGTAATTCCTCTACTGTGCGACAGTAAGTCTCGTGGTTATGACACAATCGTTAGCTTATTTTTACAAAAACGTCTGTTACGGAGCTATAACGTGAGGTACAAGGTAATGGAGCCTTTTATACATTGTCGTGTTTCTTTATAAATAAACAACAGACAAATAGAGTCTTTAAACGCTTCAGATGTAAAGTTATTCGCAGTCAAGTGACGTCAGTGTAATGCTAACAAGAGGTGATCGCTTTGTAGCAACAAAATGGCGCCATCGGAGGTTCGCGTTCTGAAGCGAAGCTTACCCCCTTGATTGACATATATATAAGGTTTGGCCTTGCCAGCCTCGTGCTGTTTTTAAAGTAATTGTAAAATACCCTTTTCCCAGCCAGTGTTTTTTTTTTTTTTTTTTTTTTTGTCGTTAACAGGAATTTACTGGTGAAATAAGATATTGTTATAAGTTATTGTTATTACATTTTTAATAAATCATTACATTTTAAATATATATATATCATTCTTTAATTCAGGCAACATTTTAAATGTATTGTTTTAGCACTGGGAAATATGAAATCTATTTTTGATGTGTTTTCCCATAACTTTGGTAATTTTACATATGTTTAAAAATATTGAAATTAATATCTATATCAAAATATTCATTATCGATATCGCAATATCACATTTTTTTCAATATCGTGCACCCCTAGAAGTGACCATCTAGGAAATAATCCCATTACCCAATATAATAACCAAGCAAAATGCTTTCCTTAAAGAAAAAAATTTGGAAAGAAAGACACTGACAAATCACCAGATTGCAAGAAATGATTTTGTGAGTGTGTAGGGATCAACAGCGGTACGATGAAGCCAAATACAGGATAGATTAAGCAACATACCAGTTATCCACAGGGCAGACATGTTGATTGTACAGGGCCATTGCGTACCTAAAAGAGAGAAAGTATGATTAAACAAAACAAAAGGCAATAATGTTGGTATATTGTGAGCTTATTTATGATTATAGTGTCAGTGATTATAGAGATGTTTAGAACCATAGCCAGCAGAGATGTTCCAATACCATTTTTTCCTTCTCCAATATGGAAACAACTCTAACAGCCAATGCAATATCCTAAATATTACTGACCCCAAAATAAAACTAAAGCTGGAGATCAAAATAATATTTTTAACTGCCAGAAAAGTACCAATTATGAATGTTTTCAGGGCTGATTCCACAAACTGATCTTTGAAGACACACACACACACACACACACACACACACACACACACACACACACACACACACACACACACACACACACACACACACACACACACACACACACACACACACACACACACACACACACACACACACACACACACACACACACACACACACAGTGTGACAAAGGTCTGGTGTAACAATACAATAAGAGTGTCATAATTTAAAGCTGAACATCCTAATTGGAGTTAAAGGATTTGTGCTTCAAACGAACATATACGTCAGTGTGAAATACATACAGTACGGTACATACTGTAAAAATCAGTGCAAGAAGTCACTGCCAATATCTACTACAGCATATGGTTCTAATAGTTCTGTAATAATTCAGTACTCAATAAAGAAGTAACCATATTATAATCCAATAAACATTATAAATATGTGTTTACAGTTTCCACACACATTCACCCGTTGTTAAACTAAGCCAGGGTCAAAAGTCTGAGTCAGACAACACACTGACCCACTCAGATCAACTAAAACACTTTTTTTCCATCCATTAAATGTATAAATGCTTCCCCATCAATGAAAGCTTATGTTTAACATTCTATTTTGTTATATCATACAATTTCATCTGTTTTGCATTGTCTTGTACACTAAGAGGAATCTACCACAAAATCCTACATACAAAAAATAAAATTGAACAACAATCATTACTACGCCAGCCAATCTCACCTCTTAATTCTGAGAGATTTTAAGACAATCCAAGAACTAATTGTTGTTAGATAATCAACATTTTGGATTATCTATCTGTGGCTCATCTTGCTTATCTTCACAAGTCTCAAGTGTAAGCACGTAGAGGACAGAATCAATTAAAAGGTCATTATTTTTGCAACTGGTTCTTCTCGTTTTCTTACGCTACATGTATGTCTGGTATTGACGGACTGCTGCAGAGGGTGGCAACATTTGGTTGGCTGGTTATTGGTTGGCATTAGGCTATTTGACTCACCATGTGAAAGTCATATAAGCCAGATGGCAGACATGTCTGTGAAGAGCACCGCTCTTGCATAATGTAGTGAGGAAACCCACTGGTGCGAGTGGATTATGGCCGTCAGGTAGAAAGTTGCCAGAGCTCCAATATATGCGACCATCTTGACAAAACAAAAGCAGCTACAGTTGTTGTAGATGATTATCAAGGGACTTAATTAGAAAAAATATAGGGAAAGAAACTGTAGCCAGCTGAAGTTGTTACATTTTCCATAACTTTTAAGGGCACATTTTTTTTATATTTGGTCAGCTTCCAAAACTAGAATAGCAGCAATGCAGCTCTGGGACATTTCTAAATAAAGTGGGTTTATTTAGCGGTATGTGAACTGAACTAGTGCATTCTGTGCTCAGAGTAGACTAAGTAATAATAGGTTTGTTTACATAATTAGACCACTATCAAAGCTCAGAAGTGGTTGTAAACTGTAAACTGTAATTGCATGCCTGTGAGCAATATATAAGTGAAAAAGACCATGTTTTTTATTTAGGATTAAACAAGGACTTTAACAGAAGGATCTGGTATGGACAGTGAAAATTCTCAAAAGCTGTGCAAAACTAACATCAGAAACCAGTAGAGAAGGGTGTGATGCACAAACTATGAATTAATTTTGGAAGTATAGGCTAGTCCTGTTTCTTCTCTAGCTGGTTGTTGTAGCGCCTAAAACATACAGTATTTTAAAACTGAAAACCTCAAAATCAATCTAAAATCTAAACGATAAAAAGTACTGCTTATAGGTATAGTGGAGCCACACTGAAGTTTCAAACACAATGCTTAACTCACAAAAGGTCAGCAAAAGAATCAAAGCCAAGACTCTTGGGTGGGCACAAGCCTTCCTCTGCCTCCACACAGACCTTTCGTACACTGGGCATGGCCACCAGATGCTGAGTGAAAGTTTTGCTTACGCTCTATATTATCGCCTTCCAATATTTACCTTCCTCCCACCCATTCACCCAGAGTGAAAGAGGGAGTTACGCAACATGTCACATCCTTTGACATTCCACTAGTCTGGAAAAGGACACTTGACTGCTCTTAGAAACAAGGCGTCCTTGTCAAGATAACAGAAAGGAAATGGGTTTAAAGCGAATGACAGTCCGTAGCATTTAGCATCTTAAATCAACTTTCTACCTCAGAAACAAATGCCAAAATAAGAAAGAAATGTGCAACGCTGCACCAATTTTCACCTGCACAATCTATAACTCATGATAGGTCTGAAGCAACACTAACAGCTCGACCGTGTCTTATCTGCAAAGCCCTGTACACCTGAATAGACACTCCTGATTTGGACTGTGAAGCAGCCATGTTCACAAACACTGATTGGTGTGCAAGGTCTCAGCTTTGGCATCTGATTAGACTGCATACTGTCAACGCAACTCATCAAAGATGTAGACTATGACAATCTGGAATTGGGCCACCTGTCTCTCTCCCCTTGGAGTTAGCATTCCTCCTCCCAAAGTAATAACAGAGCAGAGAGGAGAGCTGTCAGCCCAAACATAACCAGCAGGTAATCATTCTTTTTTCTCCAGTACATCTGCTCAAGTCTCTCTATTAAAAGAGGGGTGATAATCCCAGATCCTTTCTAGAGAAAGTTAATCCACATGTAATCGCCATGGCTCCCAGGAATTCAGGGTAAATATGCAGTGTTGCTCTCCTGGAGGCAATAGAGGCTGAGGTATCAAAATGTGTTTCTTCAACATAAACAGATTTGTAATTTGTTAGAATATGGCCTGGGTATAACTATGTGTATTCTATGTAAAAGACCATTTGCAAAATATAATTTTAATTATAATGATATTCCTTTTTTGTTGTTATGTGCACTGTGATATATAACAAGAAAGTCAAAGAAATGTAATACTTACACAACCCATATCCCAGTGATGGTCAGAACTGGGAGGCTAACAGGCAGTACCATCCAGAGAGACATCTTCCAGCACCTTGAGCAGCCCCTTTCTTCTTTTTCCTCTTCGGCCAGCCAAGCAATATCTGCTCAAGTAGTACTAACATTTAACTGAGTGTGAATGACATCTGCATTGTCACCGACAGATTCATTTTCTTGAAGATGGAGGATAGTAGGCTACATGGGACACTGGCAACGACAGATGTGTCCTTTTACCTGGTGAATGAGAGGAGGGAAGTGAGTTAGGTCAGGATCATTCACCTACTAATCAGAAAGCAATCATCATCAAGCCTTGCCAGTTAAAGTCATCTGTTTTAGAAACTTTAACTTTGTTTTACTGGTTGGTTTAATTAGGGTGATGGCTTGCCTTTATAATCATTTATATAGCACACGTACATTTACTCATACGTTTACAACTCCTGTTTGAGTAGCTACTTCCCTTGTGGCATATGACACATACTAACAGCTGTTCACCTTCACGTTTTTAGCAAAGCAACTATGACAAACATCAAAAGCAAATCTGTGAATACTCACCTTCTGTCTTAGCTAGCAAGTTTTATCTTTTGTTGGTTACTCTGAGTATGCAGACCTGTCCTCCACAACTCTGGTAACGTAACCGTTATATCAAAACTATTCCACACACGCGGGACACTGTGAAACCTTATTTCAATATCAAATCCTGTCTTTTCTTTTCCGTGCTACAGAGGTCCCGTTAGCCCTTTTTTTGCTTTGAATTGGAGAGGGGGAGGCTCGTAGCTCTCACACGCTGACGGTCTCGTTGCATCGCCGCCACGAGACACTCCAGAGTATCCGAGGCATCCAGCTGTTTGACTCCGCCCCCCAAAACCTGTAGTGGCAGTGTACGTTGAATTTATGTTTGGTGGCGCACCGAGTGGGCGGGTCGACGAGGTCGAAAGCAAATAGGGACGCTAAAAGCAGTTTCATTATATTGTCTGTCGTCTTTTACAGTATATAAGCCTACTTATGCACTTAAAAAAACTGTTTTACCAACAGACCATTTCACAGTTGGCATTGCCGGTCTATTAGTTTGAGACCAAAGCAAAGATATTTTAATGATGTAGGCCTACTACATCATACCAAAGTAAACTCGGAACCCAGCTGTTTCCTAGCAAGGATTGAGATGAAGGAAGTACAAAATTAATTAATACAAAAAGACGCTTCTGTTTTTGTCTTTACTCTTACAGTTGATCACAGACATAAATAGGTTGATCATGATGGATCCTTTTCTTCTCACTGTGTGCGCGCGCGCGTGTGCGTGTACGTGAGATCCGTCCACCAAAACTTGTTTCTGCTGCCCCCTGGAGCTTTAACATGTTAATGTCTCTCTACACCTGTATCCCTTAATAAGGACCGGAAGATGGCGATGTAATATCTGCATGCCTTAATGTCTGGTAATTATTGATTGAAATGTAATCCTGATTATCCTGATTTCCCAACTTTGAACAAGTTGTTTACATTTGTCACTTCTAGCAAACAAAACTCAAAAGAGCCGTGCCATAGTTTTTTCCAAGTCCTCACCACTAATGGGTCCAAGTAGTAGAGGGGTATTTCTGTATTAATGGAGCTATGATGGCTAATAGACTGATATGCGTGTGAAAAACAACAGCAACTACAGCTCCATATATAAAGTGCCAAATAAATCAGTAAAAACGTTGGGGTTTTAGAAACTGTGATTTAATTTAATTTATAACATACCAGTAATATAACTTTAACATAATAGAGAAAAGCATTATGGAGCATTGTGAATAAAAACACAATAATCAATTGAACTGAAACATTTTGTAGACTAGATTGCCCCAAAACACTAACAGATTAACAGGATCATTTAACAACACATTTTTCATACATGAGAAAATTATTACTTTTAGCAAAAATTGCAACAAAAGGAATTATCAAACACCCTGTTTCAAAATGTTACAACAATATTGAGAATATTGTGTAAATTTGATGTAAATTACTTGCACTATGGCAACTATTTTACAATCTGATAGTAGTACCAAAGCCCCACACACTGAATGCAGGGTAGAGGGGCTGTGTGAATGCAGTCTGGACTCTGTGCAGAAGCTGCATGCCATCAGAGACACTGTAAAATGCAAGTATTCCTGCTGCATGATCCAGGTAGATGCCAATACGAGATGGCACTGGAGCAGCAATATCTTTGCTCTTATTATTGTGCACAAAGGATAATTTGGAGTCAGAGCAGTACAGACTCCAGGACTTGTCGTTCCAGCCCAGGCTGCATTCATTGCTGTTTCCTTTACGTCTGATTCCCCTGTAGGTGACAGCCATGTCTATTTCTGTCCCACTCCAGTCCACCTCCCAGTAACAACGATCAGTCAAGCTCTCTCTGCACAAGACCTTCAATGAAATGGACGAAATTAAAGGTTAAAAGACTAAGTTTATGCATTGCTTATAACAGCTGTTAAGATGAGTATTTACTGCAACTGCACACAACTGAATGTATTTTTATTGTAAGAATATCTTCAAAGGCTATAGACTAAATACAAAAAGACTGATTTGGATAGCAATTTCTCCATCAATACCAACAAAAGATACTAAGTTTACACAAGAGAGAGGAGAACAACAAAATAAAAAAATTAAAAGTACATGATTCAATTGACAATTTTTTAGAAATAAGTCTGACAAACTTGGGCTGCTTTAGGAGGGTGATTCAAAGGGAAAGTTCCCGGACAGTTAAGTCCCCTTTTACTCTTAAGTCTATATTTGGCTATTCTAAATGTTGACAATGTAAATATTGCTTGGAAACCTGTGCAAAAACCCAATAAAGATAATTTCAATAATATATTTGGCTATTCTTTCAGGCACACAAAATGACATCCTGTTGGGCAGTGAAGTCTCACCTGCTGCCAGTGGTCGAATCGGTCTGGGTGGTCAGGGTAGTTCTTAGGCTCATTCTTCATCGTAGCTGTTCGGTTACCCTCGGTGAGATGAAGGTTGCGATGGACGCTGTTGACCTCCAGGACCAACTGGCAGGAGTCTAAACAATGCAGGAAAATGTCATTATTAATCCTCTCTGTATTGTTGATAATCTGTTTTCCTATTTAATGGTATCATATGTTTTGGTATTTGTCTCTTTTGAGATTAAAAGTTTCTCTGCTTTTATTTTGCTTCATCGTGTTGCAAATTAATCACTAAACACTTGTGACACAATCTGTCCTGACCTTTTCACTTCTCTGTTGGTACGGTAATCTTAACATCACTAAACAGAGTTGTGAAGATGAGCAACACGATATTGGTAGTTCAACAGTGCACATTATCTGAACTGTTCCATAGTCTGTTGACGAAGTGTTGAGGACGTCCGAGACGCTGACAAAAGGAGTTGGTGATGTAATGATTGGATGCTGATGTTGTTGTTGATGATTATTGTTGTTGATTATATTGTGTCAACTTTGTAAGGCTGATAAGCACTTTTCCTACCCTGTGTAGGCTACGCTGCTTCCTATGCACCTTGCTCAGTACTTGTATTTCTTTGTTCTCATACTATAACGGTTGTGTTACAGTTTTTACTGTAGTTCAGGCTTACTCGTTACTTTGTGTATATCTTGTATGTATTTATGTGTTTATACCTGCTGCACACCCAATAGCCCTTCGGGGACACAAGTAAAGTTGGTCAAATAGGTTTAGGAATAACAAAGGTTAGCATACCTTTGATTAATAACTCCCAAGCATAAGCTTGTTAAAATGCTTTCCACGGGTGGAGTACCGGGAACACCTGTGTTTGTTTAAGTGATACTGAGCTGTAAGTTTGCTCTCTTACATTTCACCAAACCAGTTCTGCAAGGAGCATACCTTCTACGACACTGTTCAATTGTTTCACCACATAGTGTAGTCATGCCTTTGTTTGGGATGGACATGGTCCTGCTACATGTCACCATGACTCCTGTTTTGAACCTTGTTAGTACAGAATACATTTCACTTGCTGGAAAGTGAGTGGGGTTTGATATAACTGCCAAGTAGCCTTGCTCACTTGGCGCTAAAAGTTTCACAACAGGTTAAAGGCACACTTCTCTGTAGCTCACATTTCAGGAAATCTTCTCTCGTCTTTGGTTCTTCTCTTGTCTTTGGTTCTTCTCTTGTCTTTGGTTGTTCCCTCAAAATTGAGTCTCTCCTTGTCCTTGTTTCACTTTCTTGCGTGATGTAAACATCTTTAACTATGAAGAGGCAGATAAAAATGCATGGCAGCATTAGCTTTAATAAAATCAACAGAAGACTGCAAGGCCTCAGTGCTACTTTAGATGATAAAAGACAAAATTGTTCACCTGCTCCTGAGATTTTGCTCATTTCTATCTTGCTGACTTCTTCTACTTGTAATTTCAGTGAAGCGATGGCTCTCTTGGTGGCATCAAAGGAGTAATTGGGGGCAACACTGATGTTGTTGAGGTCCTCATATCCTGAGGGGCCTGACAGAGACTGCCAGCCCTGGTAAAAGAGTGACAGATATAGAGTTGAGCCTAAACATTGCATAATATGACTGTTTCCTGAAAAAGACTCCTGATTTTTGCACAATACAAGGTCCTCAGTACAGATCAGCCTCACCTGCAGAAAATGTATGTGATCATCGGTGTGTGAGAGCTTCTCGAGGTCAGTGTGTTTCTTCTTTAGCAGAGTGATCTCTTCCTCCAAGCGGTCCAGCAGTATCTCAGCCCGTGTCAAAGTGGTCTTTTCGTGCGAGCGGATCATCTCCTTGACTTCATTGTACTTCCTCTCGATGGAAAGCAGAAGCTCAGTGAAGATCCGCTCATTCTCCTCTTGGGCAGTTTGAGCCGAGTGCTGAAGGAGAGAGTTTGTTCAAATATGGATGGGAAAGCAGTCAAAAGCATCATGCTGTTTCAACTTGAGTGAGATGATTTTTTTACTCACTTTAACGGATTCAACAGCTTGTCGCAGATCCTGCCACTTTTTAACTCTCTGGTCAATCCTTTGTTGAGATTTGTTCAATGTAGTACCAAGTTGTTTCTGTTGAGGGAAAGACATTAAAGTGCTCATATCAGCCTTGTACAGTTGTAAATAACCTTTCAAATCACTCACTGAGAATATTTACCAAAAGTATAGATTGAGAGATTGTTTTCACCACTCACTTGTTTCTCAGTCCTCTCAGTTCCAGCCGGAACAATGTCGTGGTGTTTGTGTTCATCCATCATGCATAAAACACACACAGATGTCTCATCAGTGCGACAGAAAGCCTCCAGCAACTTGTCATGCTGTGCACAGATCTTCTCTCTCATCTGACCTGTAGCTTTGACCAGCTTGTGCTTCATCAGGGCAGGGTAGTCATAATGAGTCTGCAGGTGGGTTTCGCAGTAAGATGCCAGGCACACCAAGCAGGACTTCTCAGCCTTCTGCTTCCTTGTTGTGCAGAAGTCACAGAGGACTTCACCGGGCATGTCCTGGGACCTGGACTGGGACCTGGACTGGGACCTGGACTGGCTACGAGTGGTAGAGCGGCGAGATTTCTCCAAGCTGCTGTATCTGTCTAAGTCCAGAGGGATAGGGCGGGACATTTTGTTTTTCTTTTACCAAGAGTTAAACAAAGATGTCCAGCAGATACGAGAAGAAAATTAAAATCCACAGGTGATTTAGCTCAGCAGCAATATGTTAATCTCTTAATAAAATGTGTTGAGATCAACAGCTGAAGAAAAGACTCGACAAAAAGTATGCAGCACTATGTATTCCACAGAGAAAATTAGTTCCTGAAGTCAACAGCTTCAGTGAAACTGTGTGACTGACACTGTGTGCGGCAGAATGTTAGCTATGTACTCAACTCTCATTGTGAAACCAGTATTCCTGGTTGGGTGTTTAATAGACAGGGAATGGGTGTTACTACAAATGTGCTACCTTAAACAAATAGGGACAAAGAAGAGGAACAGTTAAAGCTACAATAATAAATAAGCATTTACAGCACTTCATTATTGATGTAGCCTACACATTAAGAAATGTCCCAATTAAATGCATTAGTTTTTATCTGAAAATGCTAAAACACTAATATTTCTTATTTGAGGATAAAGATAGCATGGATAGCACAATAAACAACCTTCACAGGGTACATTATTTGTTTAAGTGTTGATATGTTTCCAAAGTGTCACACCTACCAGACTCACCCTTAATAAAGCGGTTATCTACAAAAATCATTATTTTACTATATCTACACTGTTTTTCAAATCACATTTGTGCTATGTCTATCTCCTTTTATATGTACAATATGTGCTGCCCATACTATCAGGACATTAATCATACAGGTGCATTGAGAAAACAAAACAGCATCATCTTGTGGGACTAATTCATTACTACATGAAATATATGCCCCTCTGTGTAGCCTCTATCACACAAATAGCAGTGCACTGTATACAAAAGGACTGCAGAGGATTGAACCTCACCCAGCATAGTTTGACTCTCCCACTTCCATATTTTCTACCAATTGGTGATAAGTACATACACATCGCCTATATCTCAGCATCTTAACACATATTTTGGCCTGGCTGCCATAGTTTACATTTAGTACTTTTGGTACTTTAAGTATATTTTGATGCCAACACTTTTCTACATTTACTTTGGTAACATTTTGAACACAGGACTTGTATTTGTATAGTATTTCTACACTGTGGTGTTGTTATTTTTACAAGACATTAGTAGCCTACTTCTTCTTGGAAATATCATAGACTTTTAATATTAAGTCTATAGGAAATACTTAAGTGTTTCTGTGTAATCTCCTGTCTGTCTCCGAGGCTGTAGGGGGTGATAGTGGTCTCCTTGCTGTATGAAAATGACAATGATTGCTTTCGCTAAAGTGCGTCGATAGTCCAACGTTGGCGCCAGATGAGCTGTGGCGCCAGCTACACACAGGCAGAGAGAGAGAGAGGAAGACACAGCAGTTTGACCAGCCTAACAACAGCTTGCAAGACCGCCTCAACTCAGAGTTTGAAGCATATAAACGATTCTCTTTTTCTCTCTCTTCAGAAATCAAAAAGTAAAAGGACATAAGGTGGGTGTGCATTCAAGTATTCGTACATTTAAAACCGATTATTCATCGTTTAAATGCAACTTAATGTTACTCTATCGTGAATAGTAGCAGCGTTAAGGCAGAGTGGAGTCTCTGTATAACTGACTATAACGTTAATCGTAGTTATTTATTATGGTAGTCAACGTGTGGGTTGTTTATTTTATGTATCCTGCTATGATAGTAACGTTACCGAACTTTGTAATGGAAAAATACAGGCCTTGGCTCGCACTGGTTGTTACATTTCGTCCTGTTGGAAAAGCAGACAAACACAGGGACCTAGCTAACGTTACTGGTATAATAAACTATTTCAGATTTGAATCTCATCCAGTTTATTTTTTAGAACCGTTCGGTACAGAATCGGCCCAGCCACCTTTCTTGGCTCAACGTCCAGTTTATCTTTGCATGCGAAACCAGACATAACATGGTCGGATGGGCGGTTAAGCAAAGCTTCCGCTGCGATGTTTTACAATCTACAGGCAAGTACTAGACTGGATAGCAGCATTTAGCCGTGCTAGCAAACTGGATTAGCTAGCTGCCTTGTTAGCTTGGAATCATGGCTACGTAGCCAGCACGCTAATAGTGTCTCGGCTGGATAGCTGCTAACATCAGCAAGGCCGCCATTGAAGAAGTCGTGGTGCGGTTAGTCGGGTGCTGCCGCATTAGAGGAGGGCTCTAGGTTCATAGACAAGATCCATCGTGCCCTCTTAAACAGCAGTATGTTTACATGATCGTTTTCTATTGAGTTACAGTTTTTTAAACCGCTGTGGGATTTGTGTCCTGCACGGATTCTTCTGCAAGCAAAAGGCGTCCTTTCCCGGGCTTTTCGCGCAGCATTCATCGCCCTCACGGTTAGCCATCTTTGTTTCAGCTAGCCAACTCCTGGTTGGAATTACGATGTGGCTCTTAGCTTGCTACCCTACTTACCATTAGCCTACGACGTCGTATTTCGCTGCTACTACATGTTACAAAATATTTCCACATTGGCATAGGTGTGTTTGGCTAAACGGTGTGTGTTTTTGAGTTACTCTTGAGATCGCTTCGTGGGCAGCTCTTAATTCAATATGTTATGAAGGGCGGAAGCTAACTCTGCTAGCTAACTAGCAAGCGGCAGCCATCTTAGGCGAGCATGTAATCTTGGCTAGCTGAAAGTGCTGGTGTGGCACAACAAGATGGCCTGATAATACTCGCACAAGGAGAATTTCCGCGTCGCTAGTTGTGTCGTAAATGCCAACAAATTACCAAATTCGAAATTTTAATGTAAGTATTTCGCTGTTCTTAGGGTCTCTACTACATTTACTCGCGTGTTGCTTTTGCTAAGAAGCTAGTTAGCTGGCTAAATTGCGAACACATTAGCAGCTAACACAATGCTGTCTTGTCGTTAACCAGTCCCCCCTCGACCATAGCCAGCTAACTAGCGGCTATTTGTAGCTGTTATTGAAGGCTAGCAACCAACTGTTCAATGTTTAATAACAAAGCGTTGCTATTTAAATGCCTTTACACCTTAACTTGTATTTATTAATCATGTATAGCGAGCTGCAGAGATAATTTAAATTTGCATGCCGGTAAGGTTTTGGTTTGCGGATTAAGTTAGAATTGGGATCATGATGTGGTCCACTTTGATTTTATCAATTGTGTTAGCAAGTGAAGTGAAGCTCGTCTTGAGTGCTAACTTGGCTAGCAAAATGATCACTTAGCTTGCTAGTATCGTTAGTAATGCAAACTTAGATTAAACGTGCAGTTATAGAAAATGCATATAATCAACCAGCCTAAGCATCGCTCATTTTAATTCAATCATTACGTTTCCTAGGCATTGTGCAGCAAACCCTGGGATGTTATATATCAAATACATTTAGGCCAATAGATATACAGTAGTACAGAGTAGCTAACTGCTCATTTAATATTAAGGGCTTCTCTTTGTCACACTTGTGATCACCTATTGTTTACAATAATGCACCACCAGCCCTTGTCTTTGCTGTTGCCACCAACTAATTGTTATTTTGTGTTGGCGGAGCTAGTGCATGTCAGTCCTAGATAGGCAGGGTTGAAAACCAGCTTTACTCTTAACTATTTAAATTAATATCTGATCAGATGACTATTAATATTGGCTATACATTTCCCATCAAGCTTGTCTTTCAGAAAAGCTGGCTGTTAATTAAATATTGGGTTTGTTGTCCCTTCCATATTTATGTCCAGACTCCAAACTGATATGTGTTAAGTCACAATTTTGCCAAAAAACACCATCATTGTGGTCTTTTCTGTACCCAGACTATAGTTTTTGTAGCAGAGAAACAATTTAACACTTAATACTCAATTTGGACTTTTCTCATTTAACTGAGATACATTTTGTAATTGGATATTTAGATATTTATGTGGTGATTGTGGCAATGTTAAGTTGGAATATCTTGCTTTCCCCTGTGCATAGATGCAACACAGTTGGGTTCTTATGATACAATTACAAAATGTGAAATTAGGATCACTTTTTGTACTATTGTTAACAAATACCAGAGCAAAAAATAATTTTCAGGAATCACTCTGCAAATGGCAAAGTGGGAGACTGGCAGGCAAAGACATAACTGGACTAGTAAATCAAGGCAATGTAGTTATTTCTTTTTCTTCCTCTTTTGCAGGTCTGCTCACTGACTAGAGCACCAGCGCGGCACTGACCAAAACAAAGATCTATATCCCCCCGATTCCTTCTTGTGTCCCCGTCCGGCAAGAAAACGGAGGTCGTGGGGCTGGAGTGTGTTCTCATGGCCGAGTCAGAGACTGAATGTGACACGCCCGGCCTTGACACACTTGGGTCGGAGTGTGTCATAGCCCACAGTCATGTCGACCTTCACTATGGAGCAGAAACTGAGATCATGACAGAAGAAAAGCGTGGATTGGAGCTGGAGATCCACGGCTCAGACTTAAAGATCCAGGGACTGGGGACAGAGCTCGGAGCTGTAGCCTGTGTGGATGCAATTGTAGCCGAGACAGACCATGATTATATCAAGGTGGAACATGGTGAGATGCATTGTTTCACAGGAGCAGAAATTAAGACATCAGGAAATGAGACTCTGCTGGGAGAGGTGCTGCTTAAGACGGAAAGCGAGCATGTAGTGAAAGTGGAGTCTGACCATGGTGGGGAGTTGACCGTGGAGTCTGAAAATGGTGTAATCATACATGAAGCCCATGGCCTGCAGTGCAACGAGTGCGGGGAGATTTTTGGCAGCATAGCCGATCTTCACCAACACTTTGAGATCCATAAAGACCTCAACCCTTACATCTGTGTCCACTGTGGTGAGAGCTTTGCTGTGGAAGCCAGCCTCAAACAGCACATGAAGATTCACATGAAAGAAAAGCCCTATGTACCCCCTGGAGTTGAGATAATGGGCAAAGATGTTATTGATGCCTTCAGCCTCAAGTCTCATCAGATGATTCATTTGCCAGACAAGCCTCACAGATGTTCCGAGTGCGGTAAGAGCTTTGCAGCTGCGATTACCCTGCGAGAACACATGAAGATGCATTCAGAGGACAAGCCCTACAAGTGCACCCAGTGTAGGAAGAGCTTTGTCCGCAGAAGGCATCTGAAAAAGCATCAGGAGGTCCATGCACGTGAGAAGCCATATACCTGTGGCCAGTGTGGCAAAGGCTTCGCCACAACTTCCAACCTGAAGCAGCACCAGAAGACCCACGCTGCAGTCGTTCTCGGAGACAAACCCCACCGTTGCGCACAATGTGGAAAGTGTTTTGCGGCTGCCGCCACTCTGAGAGAGCACCAGAGGATCCACTCGGGTGAGAAGCCGTACAAGTGCAACATGTGCAGGAAGAGTTTTGTCCGCAAACGCCATTTGAAGAAGCACCAGCAAGTCCATGCTGGAGGAAAGCCCTACACCTGCAGACATTGCAACAAGGGCTTCAATCACTCCTCTTCTCTCTCTCGCCACCACAAGACCCACCTGCAGAATCCAGTGTTTTCACCACCTCAGCCTGGGAAAACCTTGTCCTACGGCACTCCCCCGAAGCAGAGGGTGCACCAGCAGGGAGACAAGCCCTACATGTGCCACCACTGTGATAAGGGCTTCAATCATTCCTCTTCCCTGTCCCGGCACCAAAGAGTCCACTCCGAGGGAAAGAGTTACACCTGCGCTCACTGTGGCAAAAGATTCAATCACTCCTCCTCCCTTGCAAGGCATCAAAGAGTTCACTTGGAGAATAAACAGCAGCAGCAACCACAACCACCACAGCCGCAACCGCAGCAGTACAGCGCCATCCCCACAGGGAAAGGTTTCCCTAACAACGCCTTCCCAAAACAGCACATCCTGTCTGTTGAAAAACCATACAGGTGCTCCCAGTGTGGAAAAGGCTTTAACCATTCATCTTCCCTCTCCAGACATCATAGGATCCATGTAGACCAGTGAGCACCTTTTCCTACCCTCAGATGCTGTCCCATGCGAGCGAAAAAACACCCCTGCTCCCCATGGTTTCTGTTCTACCAATGGTTCCATCATTGCCATCACCACGCCACAACAAATATCAGGCCAACTTCTATAGATAAGTGGTCAGGTCAGCACATTGCTACGTTGAAGTGGAGCAGATGAGATGATGATAAATGTCCTTTTGAACAAGTCTTCAAAAGGAGGGAGGACAGTGAACCTATATTTCAGAGCTGAACCCAGGACATTGTGCTCAGTATGAAGAGGGTATAATAGATTGTGAAGGAGCCTCCATCTTGTTTGTGATTGTGCTTCACTTGCTCAATGACCTCTTTTGAACACTTTTAAAATAAAAAAAAAAATGTGATTTGGTGATCTAAAAAAATGTTACCTGGGGAAAACATGCTTTGCCCTGTGGTTGTCTTTTTGATAGAAATTGAGTTTATGTACCTTCAGGTGGGCACATGCGCTTTTCAGCTGCAACTTTATCCAAGGCTACCAACACATTTGGTGAACAAGAACTTCTCACTCAATTTAAATAATTTCTTTTTCACCCACATAACACATGTGACGCAAACATCAACAATTTAATGTAAATACTTATTGATTTTCTTTTATATATATGTATAGGTGACTAGTGTGCTGTTCCAAAAGATTACATTTTTGATAGTAAGGTCCACTTTGTCTCCACCTTTTTTCCTTTTTATGACTTTAATTTGTTTTAAGTGTTGGAGATAAACATGTTGCAGGTGTTCTCATGCAACTTGTTAAATTTGGGCTCCATCAGACATGAGCCATCTTGTATATTTATAAGGTTGTTTTCTTGTAAGTCTATGATGGGTTAGCACAGCTGCATCAACTGTACAGAGAGCAATACTGGCTGACACCCTGATTCTATTATAACATGCAATTTAGCCATTAGGAAATGCATAATAGAAAATAAAAACCTACTGGGTAGCATATTACAACATGACCTGTGTCCTAATTATTTACCGTGCAGATTCCACTGTACCCCATGCACCAAATGTACATGAAATGAACATCACGCTTTGTTTATTGCTTTGGAGACTAATTAGGTTACCTGTGTATAGAATATTGGTAACTTTAACTTGGGCTGCAAACTATCAAAATTTGATCTAAAAAAAGTGTGTATACTAAAAGACTACACGAGAATCTCACTTTTACAAGACAAACGATTTTTCTGAATTCCAATGGATTGCGCTCTATTTACTGTTCTGTGTAAAATATCTTTTACAAACTGATGTATTTTTTTAGATATGGCTTGGTTATATGAAAGGGAATGAGAGAGAGATACAGTTTTTATGGGAGTGAACATTACAGTGAGCAATATTTTTCTTTTCCTTTTTTTGGGGATAACAATTGTGCTTCAAACTGTAGCATAGGTTTCTTCCTTGTGTTAGATAGGTGCCTTATTGCATGCTATGTAGAAATGTATGCTGACCTGTTATTTGACAAAAAAAAGTTAGGGTTTTCAGGAGTCTTTTGTTCTTACTCATACTAACTTACCCTACATTTTAATTTGATGTCACTGATACCTATTGCTTTTTGTTTTGCTTTCATGTGTATTACAATGTGTTTACACTGTTACAACCATATTGTCTTTATTTTTCCCCCTTCGTTTTTGTCAATGTAGAGAGAAAAATTGTAAATGATCCATATAGGCTTCTCTTAAGGGCAAATCCTGTAACACCTCTACCCAATTTCTGAGTGGCACATATATGGATAAATAAAGGTTGTTGACTCTCTTGTGGCGTTCAATCAGTGGAGTATGGTTTTGAAATGGGAGAAGCATTTAATCTCGCAGCTAAATAAATGTCTAACTGGTGCATAATGGTGACACTTGGTGAAATTTTTATTTCTGCTAGTTTAATTTCCACCATTAAGACATTTTTTTTACTGACTAAGCAATGAAACTCATTGCTCTTGTCCATGCACTTCCTAATTGTATCCACACGGTGTCACTCAACCATCTCAAATGTTTTGAACATAACCGGTTTTGAAAGAACAATACCAGTTACATCAATTCAACAGGGAAACTCCATGGGGGGCAGGCACTTATGCTCTAGAGTTTTATATATATATTTTTTATAGGACTCTTATTTTTCCTAAACTCTTAAACTGGAATCTCACTAATACTGAACCGGTCGGAGCAGCCAAGTTGAAAGTGTAACTTGATCCATGTCTGGAAAGCTCTTGGGAATGGCCTGGAAACTACCCACTTTCCCCACACTCACCTAGACTATGCCGGTTTACATTCCTTCACAGCTGGAGGTCAGACTTCGTATGCCTTTTGAGGTAGACACACACGATTGGGATCCACTGTCACTGTAGCCTTCAGAAATAAGAGCTTATCAGCCTTCTGAGTGCAAAACGATGTCTGGTTTACATCACTGATATTTACACTAGAGATAGCACTTAAATGTGTTTTTTTAAGCTGATGCAAATGTCCAGGGATCTCCCTCCAACAGATATATATTAAATTGATGTTCTTTGCTCAAACAGTTCCTAAACGGGGTAAGCTTTACAAATGTCTTTTTTTAATGAAATCTGGCAGTTCTATTAAGTGATATAAAACATCAACTTAAAACGTATATGCTTTGGATAAAAGAATCATTTGGACAACAACAATATTGCTTTCTGAAGTTTATATTGATAATTAATCTACGGTGGCCTTGAGAGCTCATTGCACTGCAAATTAAGAAAATATGCAAATCGAGAAACATTCATCAAATTGACAACAGGTGCAGCATTCAGTTATCAATAAGCAAAAGCCAAACGCTAGGTTAACAGCAGATATCAGAATCTGCGTTTATGCCCAAGTAAGTAGGAATTTGACGAAGAATTTCGTTTGTTGCTCTTAATGTACTTACACAGAACAGCTGAAACAAGATAAACATGAACATTTGACTTTTATGTACAGATATAAGTATTTATATAAAAAAAGTTTATATACATTTATACACATTAAGACAATCGTGCAATGCAAATTGTGCTGGAATACAGAATGATAAATATAACAGGTTGCTTATTTATATGAGGTAGGTGGATATGACAATATATACAGTGTATGATTGACAGATAATATATATTATATTATAAGATAATATAATATATTTATATATAATTTACCAGTCCTGACAATATGGACTGGTGCATCAGTTTCCTTTGTGTTGTGAGCTTTTGCAGCGCTTTGTCTAAATGCTACTCATGTTTTTGTCAAATTGGTGAAGATGTTTCTTCATTTGCTTGTGTTGTTTCTATTTGTATTTGTTTTCTTATTTTGCAGTGCATTGAGCTCTCAGGCAACTGTATAAATCTGCAATTTTTTACTTACAGTTTTTCTTGATTGCTTTCACCTGCTTAAAGAAACGGATCCACTCGGTTTTCATCATCACTGTCTCAGCAGAGCAGAAGACACCTATGGCAAATGTGTTAACTTTTTCTCAATGGATTGGCACATTTTCCCCACCCTTTTGCAGAACAGTTAACACAGATGTCATTCAAGTGGTCCAAACTCCATTGTTTTAGCTATGGTAACCAAACAGAAACCATCTGTTCCTAACTATTAGAAACTACCTACATCAGTATGAAATCACTGAAGCACCTGTTTGACACTTCAATTAGCAGTCAATCTGCAGGGTTAGGCCATGTGGCCTCATCATCAAGACAGAAGAGACTGAGTATCAATAGTGGCTATTTCTTATAGTCTACAGTAATAGAGGTTTATACTTTACTGTAATAGATTTTATTTTGGTTTACATGTATTTTGTGTAATATTTACAGTATTTCAGTTTTCAGCCACAGTTTGAAAATCAGAATCAATACAATTTGCATCAAAGCATTTCTGATTCTGGAACCAATTCTTTGCAAGAAGGCAAATTTGACAACAAATGGCACTGGCATGAAAGCTATGTACAGTAATAAGCTACAATGACAAGCAATGGTGCACTGATTCGCACTAAGTGCTGTATTTTGTATTTTGTTGTCCACTGTGTAATTATTAATTGGAAGAGCTCATACACTTGTTTGCAAGTTGTGTTGTTTGAATGCAAAATTTGCTTTTGTTGCATATCTTAAATGTTTTGGCACGATTAGAGCCTTTTGCAAACAAAATGTGTCATTTTGACCATGAGTGCCACTGTTTCGGCCTGTGTGTTAACTGTTTTGAAAATGTGGAGTTTGAGTTGACTGCTGCATCAAAGCAATCAAGAAAAACTGTAACAGCGATGTCATTGCAGGTAGGCCTACTCATCTTCTGCTGAATGGTAAATGTTGTTTATAGGGAGCAATAATACGACAACAAAGACACCTTGGTTGACGTACATTTTATTTATGGTAATTGCTACATGATGAGAGAAAAAAAAGGAAACACTATGAGATGCTGCTATGACATTTTAACTACAACTATACATTTATCACAAAAAATGCTGTCAATACACCATGCATTTAACAGCACACACACAGTGAATGAATAAATCATAGCACATTACCAGCTAGCAAATTATTTACAAAAAGAAATATATGTATATACATATTTTTACATCTGTACACAGACCCCTGTTTTAATAGGTATCAATATGTGGAGGAAGGCAACAAAGTGCTAACCTTCCTTTTTAGTTACGTTTCTGACCTAGCAGTTGCATAGAACTGGAGAGTATAGCACTTGTTTTGGCCTTTACATACTGAGCTACGTGAAGAGATCTGTCAGCTCCCACACAAAGCTTCGGCAGGGGACTCAGGCCTGCTATACGTTCATAACAGGAGTTAGCTGTAGCAGTGAGCTCTGTGGTCGAATGGCACTGCTCTTTGAATGCAGTTTCTCCAAATTTTGTAAAAAGCCTCTTCTCTTAAGTCCCTCCAGAATGACAGTGTTGCTGGAAGCCAGACTGACACGGGTCCTGTAGGGAGAAGAAGGGGGGCATAGGGTTCATATCTTCTATGAATATGCCATTTGAACAAGGTGACGTGTTTGTGCACCCCATCTGTCCACCCACATACCCGGGTGCACAGCGAGTTCAATGTCAGAAAAGAAGTCTTTTCTTCCTATTTGATTATAACATGATAATTTAAGTGCTGCACAGCAATTACACATAATTATCAAAATGACTCCCTCCTGTCCAAATACTGGATGCATAATTGGTCACAAGGTGTTTGTTCAGCTTACTTTAAAGGAAAAAACTGAAACTGGGAGTAAGGCCAACCACTGACATGTAACCCAGAGGTTAACTAACATCAGAGTGTTTATTTTGCCTGTCTCTAAAGCTCCTCCAGAATGTAGTGGGATAGAGTATGGTGTGGGCTCACAGTCGGAGAGATAAGACCTGAGCTTAAGGTGTGAAAACTACTGGCCTGAAGAGAATGTGCATCTGGGCTAAGGGATTAGGAGCATTTCCCTACTGGTTGTGGACATTTTTTTTCTCTTTATAAAACCTTTTCAGTCTGTGTTAGCTGTCTAACTTTCAGCAGGTTCAGTGGCTTTGAAAAAAAATAGCCCTGGTCACAAGGTAAGCTAAAATGAAATGGAAACATGATATCACAGTTTCTTATTACAGCTAATATGAACAAATATAAAGAGAGGCACTCACCGAGGAGAATCTATACCGCTGTCTCCTGTGATGCTCTGGTTCTCTCCCATTTCTACCGCTTCCCCAATCTCTGCCCCTCGGACTCCACTGGGCATGCTCAGAACAGCTCTATGGGTCTGAGGAACACCCGTCTCATTGCACTCATCCTCCTGCACTTCCTCCACCTCCGTTGCCCAGTGAGCAGATTCACCGTCGCCCTCATCAGCTGACTTACGGACAGTCTCTGTGTCTGATTCTACCTCACTGGTCTGGCAGTAGTCAAATATGCTACTGTCTGCAACTTCAGATGGTTCCAGACAATCCAAATCATGGTTGACCTCATGTCGTTTGTCCCCATGGATCAATGTGTCTTGTCTGGGGCTGGATTCACTTTGGGCCCCTGGTAATCGAGTCCTCTGATGGTGATGGTGGCGTCTCCAGCTGGTCTCTCCAGAGCTGGTGGAGCTGAGGGAAGCGTCCCTCTTGGTTGCTGGGGGAATGGGATCTTTGAAAGTCTTGTCCCTTGAATCTTGTATTGAGGCAACTTTTGGTTGTTGAAAGTTGGAATTATAATAGTGACGGTGGGGTCCCTGATATTGCAAATCAGGTACATGGTTATGGTAAACCAACTGGTTATGGTAGTCCGCTATACCTGTTTGGTACGCATTTTCAGCATCAATATTCTCCTCTTCAATCAGACACAATGAGCTGCAGGCATCCTCATCCTCCTGCTCCTCTGCTCTCTGATAGAGCCTATAGTCATCTTCTATAAAGCCATCAGTGTCTGTAATTGAGGGAGGGCTGTCCACTATCAGTTCTGGCCTTTCTCCCTGGCTCATGGTCCTTTGCACTCTACTACTGATAGTGACAGGTCTTATCTCCCGTAGTTCCTGGGTGGCTGTAGTTTCACAGGCTTGCTGGTGTGGAGAGAGCTCTAGCCTCTGAATATCATCCCTTTGTGGGTTGGACAGTCTGAGGGAGTGTTTCCGCTGTAAAGAGGGCTTGGGCCAGGGCACAGTTAGGTCGTGAGTGTGGTTTACAACAAGCTCATAGGGATGGGTAGGTAGAATGGCATTAGTATTAGAGTATTGTTTGTTAGAGAGGCTGTCATCTATAGTTTGGCTGTGGTCCGGTACACCATTTTCTGCCTCCTGAAAATGACCATTTTTGCCTTCTCTCTCCCAGCTCTCCTTGTTGTTACCCTCCCTCTGATGTCGGAACTTGTCGTCTATCCGAAGCGTACTGCTCTGTGGGTAGGCTGAGTTGTAGTCCAGTGGCAACTCTCTGTTGATCTTTATGTCTGCTTGGAGCAGATGATCGGCAGTAAGGTCATGGACACAGTCGTACCTGTCCTCAGATGTAGGGGATTTCCCTGCATGCTCTCCATCTGCTGCGATCACTTTGGCCCGATGGGGGTCCCACGATTTGGAGCGGTGACTTGTTCGATCCTTCCTCCCTGGCCCCAAAGCCTTGCCGTCTTTTACCTCTCGTCTTCTGTCTTCTTTGTTGATGGTGGCAGGAATAATGGGCTCAGCTTCTTTGATTGGATGCGTCTGGAAAGGGTTTTCAATGCGTTTCTTATAAAGAGATTTCCCCTCAACAGCTCCACCTTCTTCCACTTGATCTGGGTCATCAACAGGGATTTCCACTCTGAGCCGAGCAGGGATCAAATCCTCCCCCTCTGGATATTCATCCGCACATATGGGATCCTTACTCTTAACCCTCTCCTTCTGCCTTTCCTTCTGCTTCTCTCTGGAGGAATGGGCCCTCCTCTTGCTGCGCGAGGCCTTTTGAGTAGATCTTTTCCCTGCTTTAGAGGAGTGATGATGCCTGGGTTTTGAGAATGCTAGGATCTCAGTAGACATTCCCTTGTTTACTCCCTTCTCGTCTTTATCCAGACCCCTGTCCAACACTATGTCCACCCCCCTCTCCCTTCTCTCCTCTAGCTTCTTCATTAAGACCGTGTGGCGTGTCAAATTGTCCACAGTCAGTTCAGGGTTTATGCGTTTGATGATGGCATGCTCCAGGTCACGGGGTAAGTTGTTCAGATCCTCCTCGTCTCTTACTGGCCACTCCTCGGGAGGGAACTGGGCTGAAAATGATGCATACTCCTTCTTTGGCTTCTCTTTTTTGCCTCCATTCCTCCGAAACAAACTGAGACCAAACTTCCTCCCTGGTTTGTTGTCTTTTTCTTTGCGGCCAGTGGCGTTAGTAGTGGCTGTAGTTTTACTGATCTCACTTGCCTGACAATCTGCCGCTGTGGAGGTGGATTGATGCTGCACTGTGGGTTTGTGATCTAATGGTCTGGGCCACTTTAGGCTTTTGCCTGTACATTCACTTATGGAAAAAGAAACAGACTGCTGGTCTGGGACAGTGGAGGGAGGGACGGGGGCTGTTACAGTAGTGGAGGCGATATTAGTGGACGTTTGGAGAGGACTGAAGCAGCTGCAAGACTTGCAGTGTGCCACAGGCAGCGTTTGAGGCCTATCAACACATGTGTCGTTGCTCAACAGGTAAGTAATGGGAGGAGGTGAGGGAGGGTCGTCTGCTGAACCAGAAGCCCACCAGTTCTTCTCTCGGACCATGGTGTTTGTGATGAAATAAGTCTGAGGTGTGACGATAAAGTAGCCCTCGCCTGTATGGTAAATTTTGCGCTCCTTGATCAGAGTGCCTAGAGCATTGTAGAGGATGTCCTGAGTCGGGATGGTTATCCCTAAGACAGAACGAGAAAAGAGTCTTAAGGAAAAAAGACAAACAAGAGTACACATTGTGTCTGGTTTAAAAGTGCACATCTACACTTCTGCTGAGGCAATATTTTATGGATTACCTGGGTGGGCCTTGCTCATGTAATTGATAAGTGCATCCTGGTTGACGGTGATTTGAGAGGAGTTCATATCTGAGATGACTGAGCACAGCACCTCAGCCAAGGGAATGAACTGGGACTGGGGGACAGGGGACATCTGCACTGGGGACAAGTCACCTGAAACACACACACACACACACACCAGCAAATTATTGAGTGAAACAGGTGGGCCTGCTGCAGTACACACAAACACACCTGGGTTAGAGAGGTCTCTCTCTAACTTGTGCTGCCAGTGAAAACAACTCAAAGTACTAAAGTTGACATTCCTCTCCTAACCACCTTCTAAATCATGACCAATGTGGTCTATGTATGTGAGTTATATGAACCATGCCTGACTGCTTTTGAAATTCCATCAGTACTAGGACAGACCACGAAATTCCATTACTCCCACAGAAATGACCACAGGTCTGCCTGCTGGGCAGATCAAATATCCTGCCCCCCATATCATACGGCCCTACACGGCTATGAGGTGCTCTTAGACAAACATGTTACCAAAAGTGAGACAGACTAGAAAAAAAGGCAGACAGTCTTGGAAACATTTGTCTTATAGTTATAAAAATAATATGAAACTCATTCTGTATATGAATGTGAACACATCAAAATACCACCAATCTGCACGACTCTGCAGACTGACAGTGTTCTTCTGACATGCAAACTGTGGGAGCCTAGCAGAAGCCACAAGACTTTCAAATCATAAAACTAAGCTGCTTTGAAAGACAACCAGACATTTTAGAAAACAATCAATTCAGAATCAAAAACAATCAGCAGAGTTTCACACATGGAGAGATGTAATTGAAGCAACATGGAGTGGTTAAGTTCCTTCAGGCAAATGTTTTTGTTTGTTTTTGTGCGAAAGCCTATGGTGAAGAGAGCAAGAGAAGATAGGAGTACCATAAAGACTCTTGCACACCCCGTTAACGGGATAGGACATCAAAACTGAACAGTGACTTTGACACAGTTGTATCTAAATAATTGGTTATAATTAATAACATGAAAGTCTCCAATTGTCTAATTATGGTATTTATCTTGTTCAGACACAAGAGGGATGTGTAGTATTTTCTTTATTAAACAGTTATTTTTCACTACAAGTGAAAACTGACTTCTCCAGTTCAACCAGAATTCCTGAAAGGAAAGAAGCAAAATATCTAATAACAATGTTACACCCAGAAAATGGAAAACAGAGAAATGTTTGCTTAGCTCCTGCAGCCTTTATGAAACAGTTTTTTGCTTTTACAAAGCTCATTAGGATTTAAAATACTGACACAAAAGTCTGCCCCCAGTTATGGGCAGAGACGCCATCACTAGCCTGCAAAAACTGAAAGGTTGTGTTTAGGCATAATATTAGAAATGTTTATTGTCAGATATAAGCCTTTAGGTGGTTCGCTTTAGTTCAACTGTTTGTGTTTAGGTTAAGATTAGATGTGGTTGAGGTTATGGTTAGGATACAAATTTGAATGGGGGTTTTGTTGCTGTGCATACAGTGGGATTCCCAAGAATGCATTACGAACCCCTAAACCATAATTTAAAAATGGAAACAGAAATGTTTGCTTAGCTCCTGCAGCCTTTAGGAAACCGTTTTTTGCTTTTACAAAGCTCATTATGATTTAAAATACTGACACAAAAGTCTGCATTTCTGACTAATTCTCCACAAAAATATACTCATATACAGAATTCCAATAGTGATGTTTACTAATAAGAAGTGAGCTCAGTGAAAGCACTCAAACAAACCAGATCCCCCTGCTGATTAATGATTAGCATCTGGGTTACACAAACTCCCATCATAGAGCAGACACAAGGGCACAGGACTGGACAATTGGTTTTAGTTAATCAGCTACACCTCATTAAAGTAAAGAGCATAATGGGTGAAAGAAGGGAGAGATAAAACGGAGCACAAAAAGTGCTCAGTGATCTACCTGCTGTATTTTATTTACTATCAACAGTAACCAATAATATTTGAGTGCAAGCTTGAGTGTAAAAATGCCACATTCCATTATATAACAAGTTGGAGCTTCAACTTGTTTTTGTTATTGAGACATTTTCCCAATGTGATTTCAACTTTCCAGTTGTGCTGAACACTTTGTGTATGAATGTGTAAATCATGCTAAAACATGTGGCGCGTGTGACTGTGAGTGATTCTCCCATCAACCCCTGGGCATTCAATGAAAACACTGCCAAGCTCACACTTGATGTAAACTAAACATTTACCACCCTCGCACTTGAACCACTTATGTCCAAGGCAGGGGAAATAAACAACTAATCAAATATCTGCCACGGTAAAGCATGACATAACACACACACACATGTACCAAACACATACACCACTTTTTTGGTGATCTACACATGGATTATTACGACCAATCGAGCGCCACAGACAGTGTTGCCGGATTTGACTAACAAGAAAGTTGCCCAATCAGAGCCTAAAACCTGCATAATAATAGACCGAATAATAATTTGAATAGGAAAAAGAGGTTCTAGTTGTAATAAACTAAAATTACATTTGGTTTCGGCGGTTATCAGTTATCAGTTATTGCATGTCAAGCTGAGCCTATTCAACTGACAATCACAATACAATTAATTAGAGGAGAGGAGGGGCAGATTTAGCCTAACTTTTCATAGGTGAAAACCATCCAAAATGGTATAAAAAGTAGCCAAAATTTTAACAACCTGCCCAATTAAAAAAAAGTAGCCCAAATAGTTTGGGAAACTGACCAATCCGGCAACACTGACCAGAGAGCAACTTTTTCCTCACTGAAATTAACTAATCAAGCTGCTACTCATTCTGGGTTTTATTAAAGTAGAAAATGTTTTATCCTCAGTAAGGAATTGTCAAGCAAAGTCAGTAAAAAAACAATTATCGGCACAGTGAGCTCACTTAAGGCTCATAAGTCTCACAGATGGGGGTCTTTCTTTGTAAAACTGATCCTATGGCACACGGTGGGATTGTAAAAGAAACGCTGTCTGCCTTCTGCTTCGACAGAAGACGTTAATCTGACTAAACCTCAGAGCGGATATCTCAATAGCAGTCTCCCTGGGCAGTGAATTAGTGCTGCTACTCATTGTTGTTAACTTCTTACAGGAATGTCTCGCAGGATGTCCACATAGCAACCACTTATAACCACCGACAACAGTCAAAAGGTCAGCAAGGATATGATAGGGTCAGAGGAGGGGGAAGCACATAATTAATCACAAGGAATCAATAAAGTAATGGGGAATCATTAGCTCTTTAAAATGACTTCCCAGATCTCCTTGCACAGAGGAAGTGAGTGTTATCCTCTCTGACTATGTCCTGTCCAAAGCAGGATATCCTGTCGGACACCTGCTGACATGATTTATACTCTTCAGGGAGTTAAAAACAGAAATACGTTCAAGCAGCACTCAATAAACAATTCAACAGAAAAGTGAGACTTACAATGTAGGTGTGTACAGACACCTACAGCAGTTTATTTGTGTGAAATAGCTATAATATAAGAATGGGCTGGGCAGAGGATTGAGTCTAACATTAGCAGGCGTGGCCGTCGGGGAGGTTCACTGTTGTAACCGTCTTCTCTCCGGGGGGGAACAGACCTCTGTGTTCCTGTAATCCAAGACCAGGCCACCGACATTACACTCATTGTCATCCACAGCATGAATACCCTGCTGGGTGCCATGGCAACTGAACCCTGTGCCACAACGAAGAGGGAGGGAAGCTCAGAAGTCAAACAGGAGACGAGACTTGTGTTAAGGCAAGGAGCAGCAGTTTAATATAACTCCTTAAAAAGGTGCATTTCACCAATTTTACATGTCAAAGTATGCTCATCTGTAATGGTTAGTACTGTGGAATGAGCTACCTCCACAGGTCAAATTGGCCCTGACCCTTGAATCTTTTAAATCCCGTCTTAAAACTCACTTGTATTCCCCAGCATGAGAACCGTGTGGTCTTATGTTGTTTTATGTGTTTTATGTGTTTTCTATGTGTTTTTATGTTCTTGTTCAGCACTTTGTAAACCTTTTTTTTTTTTTTAAATGTGCTATATAAATAAAATGGATTGGATTGGAGTATTACTCAGCCTGTGAAAACCGTTAGTATAATGTCTTCCGACCTTGTCAAGTCTGAGAAAATAACTCTGATGATGTCACCATGATGTCATCAGGGTTATCTCACCTTCACATTTATAACAGAAAGCTTGACTCAAAAACTGGAGGTGTAGAGTTTGAAAGATGGATTTACCAGGCAGGGAAGGTCTAAAGCTGCCAGTGTGCTTCATCAGAGCTGCTTGTCGGATGGTGGAATAGCTTCTGAAACCCCCTCCCCCCACATCTTCTGATGTCAGAGGGGGCTGTGTCCGAAACCGGCATTCAGTCCTGCTTCACGCCTAATTGGCCGTTTGGAACAACTTAACACTTCTGATTTCTCAGGTACTCGGACGACACGTCAAATGAAATAGTTATTTTCATGCAAAAACCGACTCCAATGAAAGACCAGTGTTTTTGGAGCTTGACCTATACTTAGGACTAAAAGTCAGGATATCTCAGCCTCTGCTACACACGTTGTTTCTTGCATGTTCCCAAATGTTATGGTGTGCAATACTAAACTGCTGGAGTAAAGCAATGCCTTGTGACCCGCCATCACAGACATAAAGATGCAGAGAAGGAAACAATTTAGGTATAGAAAATATTTTCCTTTCTGGGCTGTTTCATTTGATTTATTATATGAATTGGAGTATAAATATTATTTTATCCCATACGTCATCCCAAGATCTCCAAAATTGTATCCAGAGTATCTCAGTGAGAACCACTGGCATAATGCATACTTTATATGCACATTAAGTTAAAATAAAGTGACAAACCTCACACTAAGCTTTCTGCTCCACGCAGAATGAAAAACATGGATTTCTTCCCATGTCATAAATTTTCTATGTGAGAATAAGTTTCTGCCTGGGGGATAAAAATGAAAAATGCCTGAAGTTGACTGCTTGATTGTGGAAATGACTGACAGAGACCTTCTCTCTTCTATCCCCACTGAGATCTTTTTGGCTGCTGACACTGATCAATGCCACATGTATTCACATGGCTGTGTTGTTGGTGGCCACATGAGTCCCATTTCATATGTGATTGCATTACCTCCAGTCTCTTGGAAGAAAATACTAACACACCACAGCATACAGTACGTGCTGTCGACCTTGAGCCGCTACCTGCTGCTCTGAATGGGAACAAACTTCCATGCATCTACAGATTTTGACAGACAGGATTTAAACTATATTCATGCCTTGATAGGCGGCCCAAAGCAAGAAAGAAGGTTGCACAACTTGTGACTGAATGTTGTCCTTGACCTTTCAACCTTCATGCTGTCACAGTTAAAAATCTAACTGAAACATCAGGCTTGTTGCCACAATCCGTCACTCCATGGCCTCTCTGGAAACACACACTCGCAAACACACACCATCTTATCTCATCCTGGTATCGTCTTATCTTCAGGCTCCAGTAAGCAAACAGGCTAATCTTCTCTCTCCCTCATTAAGGACACACTGCATGGCATTCAACATGAACTTGAGGCCTGCACAAACTGCAAAATCCCCCTGTCTCACATCGACTGAGACCTACTGAAGAACACGCTTCAGTGAAGCTACAGTCTACAGTCTCTGGTGAGACAATGTCAAACATTCATAAAGTCAGATTTAGTGTCATGTGAAGAGATGCAAACTGTAATTTATGTTGGGACTGCCTTCCAGTCCCACGACCATGTCCCTTTGTTTTGGGTTTCTTGGTCTAACAGACCTCCGTGACCCCGCCCTTTCCCTTCTTATGTGTGTGTGTGTGTGTCCCATTTTTTAGAAAGTGCTTTATGAGTCTGTGTCTTTCACTCCTGTAGAACACACAGATGTGGGCGTTGCTGTTAAATGGCCCAATAAACTGAGTGAAAAGACCCCTTCAGAGAGCAATCACAGCCCGAATGTCCGGACAACCGAACCTCGCCCAGTCTAACAACACTGCCCTTTCCTGTCCTTCCACTCAGAAAGCACTTGGAGAAACACTGTATGGCCATAAACATTACATTCAAAATGTTTGCAATAAATATCTATGGTACTGTATAATTAATGGATGACGTTCCTGTGTTTAGTTAAAATGTTAGAAAACATGTCTGCCAACGTCCCACTTTAAAACCCATCAATAACCAGTTATCTGGAAAGACTAAGCCACTAATAATTTTACAGCTTTATTGATTGATTCACAACAATAAAACTAGCATTGAAACAACATTAAGGCATAAGGTAAATATTTAATCTGAGCCACTGACGGTTCAGTATCTGAAAGTAACCGTGTTTAAATATTAAGCGTTGAAGTGGGAGAAGATGAGTAAAGTCTGGACTGTGCCCTCTTTGTAGTCACAGAATTTGAGAAAATGTCGTTGTTGCCAAATTAACTAGATACAATCTGGAGAACGTTCTACATTATTTAATCTAATTTAGGCCCATTGTCAGGATATGAACGCTGACTTTTGAAAGCTACATCTATAGCAAACAGTGCTCATTATTCTGTAGAGGAACAGATAAGATGTAAAGTCCAAACACCATGACTAAAGAGAATGTATGAGCCAAAACTTTGAGCACTGAGGAGAAATAGGGGCAGGCTTTGTGTTGATTCACATTACCATAGAAACCTTTACTGTGGCAGCGACCTGCCACATGCAATACAAGGCTAAAGAAAAGGAAGAACCAGCAGCAGAAGTATAATATGGGTATCTATAATCCAGCAAGAGCCTTGAGACTCACTTTGCCAAACCAACCCTTTGACATGTAACATATGTTGGCAAGAAAGCATAGACTTCTCAAATTGACATTCACAGAACTTTAAACATTTATGCTAACATAGTTGGTCACCACAGGTCTTGGCTGAAAATCTCTGCATCTGTAATGCCATTAAATAATGTTCTTACCATCTGATTCACAGTAAGAACTATTTGAACAGCAGCTCATGTCATAACAAATAAATGACCTGGTACTGAACCAGTGTGAAATACACCTGAGCAGGTGTTTAACGGAAGACCAGTAACAATGTGAAGGTAGATAGGCCTGTGTTTTAAAGCACAGCCCAAAGTGCTCTGTGTAACATAATGCCAACACATGGTAGTGCTAGGAGACAGTATTTAAAGCACATCTCTTTATTTTCTTTTTACCGGATACGTCATACTTTATGGGTCACACCCCGATAGATCTGGCTTTCGTCTGCTTTCGTGAACATGAACATTACCCCACAGTCTGCCAGTGCCGTTTCTGCCAGACCTCTGGAAAGTCCAAGCCATTTAAATGTGGACCACAGTACCTTTCCTTTGTACTTTAACGGCTGTGTCCCTGTTTTTAACATTTATGTATAGAAGCTACAGTATATCCAAGTAATCTGCCTCCTCTCATGCCAGATTTGTCACAATCTCCTGAGTAACTACTTCATCTCAGCTTGATTCCAGCCGGGATCTACTGAGTTTAAGGTTGCACCTAACATTTAATCTTAATAGCAGGCTTTCAGTTTAGGGGGCTCCAGAGATTAGCGTTGTGGGATTTGCAAAAAAGAATGGTCAAAATTATTTCCACAGAGGTTGGGATATCCTGACGTTTAGTGCCTTGTATAAAAACACCCAGCATGACATCACCAGGGTTGCCTTTTCAGACTTTGAAGAGCTGATTTA
>NC_041347.1:18252707-18280207 GCF_004354835.1 Perca flavescens | reverse complement strand
ACTCGATAGACTCTACTATCGATTTACGCTACGGTAGCATTTTTCGACAAGGCAGCATAGATCGTCAGAACACCGGCTAGCCAAATTTTCCTCTGTCTCCCAAGCAGGTGTCATTTAGAGTCGTCATTATGTAACAAAACAATCGGGTCAGGAATTCGACATTGTTGAGCCTTTTTTAAAAGACTGATGATGAGTGATTAGTGCATTTTCATATACAATAACAATTCAGTTCATATCTGATTAAGGAATAGTTTGACATTTTCCGAATTACTTTTATTCTCTTTCAAGTTGGATAAGAAGATCAATACCACTCTCATGTCTCTAATTATTTAGAGTATACAGGTTACAGTGTAATTGTAAACATCCTGAATGTCAATTCTCTCAGCAAGAAGGATGTCGACTCTATACACACTGAGCGGTAATGAAATGACTTTGTGCTGGAAATGGATGAAGAGATAATTTAGCGTAAAGAATGAGAAACAAGTTAATGAGTTGAAGCAGAGTGGTCGACCCCAGTACCAGTGGGGCCCATTCCCACAAGGATAACAACGAAGCCTGTTCATACTAACTCCTCACCCTGTCTGTTTACCTCGGCCTAACCTCACCACGATCCCCTTCCTCTATCAACCCTCCCCACCTCCCACACACCTCATTCTTCTGCATATTCTCCCCTCAGAAGAGGCCCGAGGTGGTCGGTCGGCCCACAGAACAATCTGTCTTCACTTAGGCTATTAGCACTGATAACCAGACAGGACCAATGAGGAAGTAGCACAAATTAATCAAAGTGTATTGTTTCTGTTTGCCTGGAAGCTTTGTTTTACATCTATGCTTCTTTATTTAACATTAAACTAATAAGCTAAACTAAAAATCTTCTAAACTATGTTCCTTTACTTCCCTTCAAAAAACCTCACGTCAGTAAAGTCACGTCTCAACCTTGCTCTGACCTGGGAAATGAAATAGGGCTGTCTGAAACTCACTGTAGCCCATAACTCATAACATTTCGCTTTTCTACCTGACATATTTATATCAGGACAATGTCAAGGCCTTTAAGTCCATGCCTGATATCAATCTAGGAGTCTGACTTCCACAGTCACTCCCTGGCCATGAAACGGTGGGACATTAATCCTGAGTAACCGAGAATCAGCGGCGGTCGGCAGCCAGTCGCACCGTGATTCACTGCTGACCAGTTCTCAGTGAGAAGGCAGTAAAACAGACTCTGACAGTCTGCCAGCACTGATTTCCATACAAATTGCTGCGGTGTGAAGCAAAGGATTTGTTAAGGAGGAGAAGGAGGTGACATGTCCACACACAGACCTGTTTCCTTACAATTCTGGTGTAAAGCTCTAACATGAGGAGTCTGTTGAGGTATCAATGCCTGCCTTGCATTGAGCTCATGCATATCTGTGTGCACCTTAGTGCCGACGCTGCCCATAGCAATAAGCCTGGCGTCACCTTTGGCTCATACGGTGTTTGTTTGTGAAACTGTCTCACAGCGGGATGGCATGTCAGCCTCCACCTTCCCCCTCCTCCGCTGCTCCACACCCTCCCAAGTCTCCCCTTGTGTGGTCTCGTCCTCCCCTTCACATAACATCACATTCCTCCCTTTACTTGTCTGTGCACTGCTTAATCTGGCTGAGCTGACGGATTGACACAAGGTCAGCAGGTAGACTAGACACAGCATCCAGACAAAATAACACTCAAACAAAGAGAGGCTCATTATTGGAAAGACAGATCCTGGAAGAGAGGCAAGACAGCTGGACCAAATGGGAACTCAGAGCCAATGTGTGTGCTGCTGGGACACGGTTTCCAGTGAACCAAAAGGAACCTGCTGCAGCTCAACCATCTTCTCAACACTTGAAAAAACCTACCTCTGACACTACTACATCCTGCTTAATTTTGAATTTCATGTGATAATTGTGTCCTTTTTGGAGTGGAAGGTGGTGCTTTGTAGCAGAAACATGAAATCAGTTCCCACATGTGTATTTGCTACAACCTAGAGTGCAATATCTTCCTTTGTAAAGTAAGATTTTTTTTTTTTTTTTTTTTTTTAATAATCTGGTGCATCTTTTAAAAATACTGTCATTAGGAGTAAAAGCCACACAAGGTTATCATTTTCTCCAGCAGCCGGTGCTGTGAGGCATTTACAGCCCATGAGCTCATGCTATAGGAGGCTGCATAAAGGTTTCCATTCATTGTTTCTGTGCAGATATGCTGCTGTAAAACACATCCGAGGAGGAGAGCCACAGAAGGGGAGCAATTAGAAGTAATTACAAGGTATACATGCCATGTTAACAGGCGCTGGTAAACATATCACTGTGTCGACAACAACGCGAGGCTGATCGGTCGTGCACTCCACTCAAACCCAGCAGACCATATTTAGGGAAATAGAGATTTAAGGAATATCACCTCTCAGGCAACACACACCTGTTGTGTTTAAAATGGTTTGAAGCAACATTTCACTGCCCAGAGCGACAGAATGTGGTCTCTTTTTTTTTTATATGGTGCCCATTTTTTAAGGAGGTTTTGCATGAGAGGAATGGAGAAAAATCAGGTAGGCTAGGCTATGCCAGCGATCAAGTCCTAAATATATGAGAAAAAAAAAAAATGTTTTGGGAGGGAGTTTTATACCTCTGCATCAAAGAAACAAGTCACTGATTGACAAAATTATGGTTATAATTGTCCAAACCTAGAGTTAAAGATAAGACACACTCAAAATAAACTACTGTTGTGTTGACACTAAAACACAACAACTTTTAGGTACATTTTTCTGGCATCAGCTCTAACTGAATTTAGTAGCCAATGAAAATCTAGAGAAGCAGGGAAGATGTTAAACCCTGTCAGTTCAGAGTTTATGGCTTTCACACATTTCTCTCAGTGTGGTAAACAAATGTTGGTTGTGACTGTGGTAGCAGTTTTTTCCTGTGCCACCAACAGGATTGTTTCTGGTAACTTTCTGGACTTCGGGTGCTATACAGTTGTATTACTACCATTCATTGTTACTTCACAATAAAACTTATTTGATCACTGGTGATAGTTCAATGACAGATGAGTGATGTTACATACCGACAGCTTTTATGATAAATCCCTTTGGTGACCTTAGAGCCCTGCGCATCCACGCTTCTCTCAGCACCTCCAAGTTGTTTGCGTTCCCTTGAATGAAAAGCACCAAATTTTCCATCCATCCCTGAAAGTACACTTCAGCTATGGCCTTAGCGAGTCTCTTATTCCAGAAACTGCGCAAGTTTTGCGCCTTAAAGTCCGCAAAAATCTCCTGTCCACTCGTTGTATTGGCATTGAGTTTCCCTCCGCCAGCGCGCAAACTCTCCTCATCCGGGCCGAAGACTACGGCGAGCGAAGCGGTGGAGAGCTGTACAATCCGCTGCTGGTGAGACATTCTTTAACGCCTGTGTCGGCTCCAGAAGGGAGCTATCATGCTAGAAATGAAATTGCACTTGTTAAAGGAGAGTTATTTTCTCTAAAAATACAAATAAACGCCGTGTTTTGCCACGCATTCCTCCAGTGAGCGTCTGAATCCTACAGCGAGGGAACCGGAGGCGCAGTGGACGTCTGACTGGTTTCTCACGGCTTCCAGGGAAACCAATGACGGTGGCAGAGAGGAGGAGGGCTCATCAGCCTGCTGCTGGGTCACACAGGTAGACCTCCAACTGCCTGCTCACCGGTGTGTGTGTGTGTGTGTGTGTGTGTGTGTGTGTGTGTGTGTGTGTGTGTGTGTGTGTGTGTGTGTGTGTGTGTGTGTGTGTGTGTGTGTGTGTGTGTGTGTGCGTTGCTTCTCTGCTGCAGGAACCTGTCGGACAGGTGCTGTGGGATCTTTTGATTTTGAATGTCCTTATTTTGTTTGCTTTACGGTTTGATCAGTTTTTTTTTTGTGTAGATATTTGCACCATCACTTGCCATAAAAATCTCAGTTACAGTTCACCAAACCAAAGGTGATGTTTCTAAAAAGACGATTTAATGATAACGGTTTCTTGCAAGTTGCAACACAAGCAAAAGTCTTTCTAATCGTTCGTCTAAATTAGGACCAGCACCATGAAGGGCTTGTAAAATACTTGCAACAACAAAGGTTGAAAGTAACGTTTGTTGAGTGATTTGGAATCAGTTCATAAAATATCTGTTTCCTTCACTAGTCTCCTCAAGACAAGTTGCTGCCACACATAAATCATTTAACATAGACGCCAGAGCCAATAGTTTTGTGAAAAATGTATTCCCTTGGATAACAGAAACTTGAAATAGGCTATTGAATTTCACAACAATGCTGGTTCAATAAATGTGTAGGAGCCTCAGGGAACATATTTGCCACTAAAATGAGAACCAGTCCGCCCCAGTGCCATCAAAAGAAGGGACCCCATTAGTTCCTTCTTTTACTGACACTGTAACAGGAAGAGTCCGCTGCACAGACACCTCATACATCACAGTCTCAGAGAGCCTGTGGCTTTAGTTTCAGGAGCACTTGGGCCCCTGAGAGGCCGGGGGCCAGTCTGCCTCAGTATGGTATTAGAGCCCGTGCGGGAACAGGATATTGCGCTTCCTCTGTACATGAAAAGAATACATCACCTCAGCCTACACAGGATGAATTATGTGCAGTCTGTCCTGGGGAGTCGAGTAAGGTTGGGGGCAAAAGAGAAAACTTGCAAAGATTCTGTGTGGGATTAAAGATCCAAGTCTTTTGAGTTGAAGAGAGTCTTTATGGCTTATTTTATTTTAAAGCTTTTGATAATTATTTTAAACATTGCTAGTTCAGACCAACTTTCACAGTCATTACAGACGCATGCTGTGCAGCCAGACTTAGTTAAAACCCACAGAATGTTAATTAAATTCTAGAGGAGATGCCAGTGTTTCCAAAGATACTAAATCTGTCAGGATGCATTTTAGGGAAGTGTGTATAAATTGATACTCTAAAATATTTCCATTTAATGGAATGGTGCTGCAATTAAAAAAAAAAAAAAACATGAAGTCTTTGGTTTAGATATTTCACTGATTGTGAAGATCATATACATTAGATTCAAGCTGATACAGGATAATACTGTCAGACAGTGTGAAATAAAATGATTTGTCCAACCTTAAAGGTAAACTGGGAAGCTTTTGACCTCTGGCAGTGCTATGGAGCTGTTTTTTAATGAGTGGGTCCCTGTTATTATTTATTCATTTTGAGTGGCTTTTGTACTCTCACTTTTCCAGCAAATTTTTTCCTGGCTCATAGTTGTAATGTGGCTCATTAGCCTCCACACAGATGCTGGCAAAGGGACTGCTTCAGACATGAACAAAAGAGAGAGAACCTTTATTAGAGAGTGGACAGTAAAGAGGAGAGGAAATTAGGGGAGAGAGATGGTGAATGTGACTAGCCAGACTTGAACAGTGCACATTTTTTGATTACATAGTCTGCACTTTAAACCCATAGGACACAAGAACAAGAGTTCAGGAAATAAAATGGGAAACTTGTTAAAGGGTAACAATAAAAGCTTTAAACTTTTTGTTTGCTTTGCAGATTTCTTTTACTAAAAATACAGTGAGTTGTGGCATGTGTGGTATTACACACACACATGCAAACACAAAAACATTTTTAGCACTGTTTGCATTACATGGAAGTTTGCAGAAATGCTCTCATTGTTTGATACTGCTAACTTCCTCAAGATAGAAGTATTGGCCCACACTTTATCGGAGCATGGACAATGGGACTTGACCCACCGGCCTGACCCGCATTTCAAATCTGAGGGCTCTTTCTTCCAAATGTTTAGTCTGCTGGTGGGACTGATTATCAAGAAGCAAAGTTCACCAAGTTACCATAATTACATAAAATCCTGCATTCTGGCCCCTGATTTTCAATTAGCATACATATCTCTCCCTCTTGCGGTGCATGAAGCAATTTCAAAGTAGTATCAGGTGTCTCTGAAGGGCCAACAACTTTGACGTGATCACAGTGTATATTTTGAATATGATAATTTCAGTGAATCACAATCCTGAACCTAAGGTTTGAGTCTCTACATACAAACTAAAACATCTGGTCCTGCTATAAGATCTTAGCTCTCGGGACATTTTCTGACTAAAACACCCCCAGAAGGCTTCCCATTTACCTCCATTGCCAAGAATAAATATGACCCATATCATCCCTAAACCTCCTTTGTGTCAATACAACCTTTACTTGTATAAGTCTTACATGTGTTTTAGTCAGGTATCACCCATTTGTTAGGGTTAGGATGGCACTGAGGAATTTAAATCAGAGTCGTAACAGAGAGGGTCAGTGCAGCTAAATGCTACTCAAGAAAGGATAAGAGGATTTAAACATTTAAGAGAAACGAGGCTACACATCTATGATTGATTGCTATGGTGTATTTAGGTAGACATGCTATTTGTCATCAACACACATATGTTGAAAAGCAGAAACAAAATGACGTGGTTTTACAGGGGTTTGTGTGCTAGCCAAGCTGGCTGTTTCCCCCTGTTTCCAGTCTTTATGCTAAGCTAACTGGTGGCATGCTTTAGGCTTAACATTTACTGGACACATGAGGTCATATTTACTCCAGTTTTGTAAGGAATAAGACGTTAAAGAAAGTTAGATGAAAAGATCAATACTCTCATGTCTCTGCATTTACTATAGAGCTAGAGCTGGAATGCAATTAGCTTAGCATAAACATTGGAAGCAGGGGGGACAGATAGCGTGGCTCTTTCCAGATTAAACAAACAAGAAGTTAGTAAAAGTTAGAGGTGCAAGGGCCAGGCTAGCTATTCCCCTCCTCCCAGTCTTCATGCTAAGTTAACCGCCATCCTGCTCTTAAACTCAGTCATGTGAATGGTCTTCTAATATAACTCTCTGCAAGAAAGCAAATAAAGTTACCTCCCAAAATATGGAATTATTATTCCTTTAAGAAGCAGAGGAAAGGTGAAACTGATGTAAAGCTGATGTAAATGTATTTTTTGGATCTGAAATGTGATTCCTTCATCAACCCTGCTTGTTAAGATCTTTTTTTTTATCCTTGTCAGAGTTTTTTAATCTGTGTGCCTGAGTGAACATGTCCCGGCATCAGTCCTGGCACTCTGTTATTACAGTTTCATTATTTCAGCACTCTGCCATCACAGCCGAGATCAAAGGAAGCCCAGGCTGGTTTGTGTTCAGTCACTGCAGTTTGTGTATTGACATTTAAGACAGTAATGTATGCTTGCTGGAGCGCTTCAGAACACAAATCAATGCACATCTTAAGTGAAACCTGCAGTAGTGACTCGCTTCAGTGTCTGTATGGAGCCAGACAGACATAATGATAGTGGTTTTGCCATAAAACATGATTACTTAAGTCTGGATTATAATTGAGTCATGTTGTTTTAATAAGTCTAAAATGGAGAGGGAATCCAGCAACGCACTTAGTTCTTAGAGGAGGGTTGCTTTTATACTCTGAGCGTAAGACATTTAACCAAAGAACAAAAGAAAAAAAAGAGAGATTTAGAGTTACTTTGAGCGCTGTGTAGTGTGTTAAGGTGGTGAGAGAGGGTTTACACCCACATCCTTATGAACCACACACACACACAAAAGACCCTGTGGACATGCTGAAGATCACAGTCGTGTGAGACATGTCTACAGCTGCACTTTGAGGTTGTGTGAGAGTGCAGGAGAGTCGGTTGGTTTTAGTCTCCTCTTTCTTCTACAGTTTGTGGACTATCCATGTACACACGGCTGAGTTTACAGGTGCAACCAACTCTCATCAAACGCTGACCTCCGTAAAGCCAAAACAGTGTCTTTTTGTTACCAAGTAGCTTTCTGTGTTCCTGTGTGATAGATTTCTCACGGCTTAAATTCGGTGGGTAAACAGACAAAATAATACAAAAATAAAAGGGTGGTACTGTATATTCTTCTGAATGAACCAATTGTTTGTTTTTATGTAAATAATACATGTTTTGGTAAAACATCTAGTAGGAATTAATCTATTAATGGAGTGACATAAAATGAATTGGGGAGCCTGGGTGGCTCACTTGGTGGAGCGGGCGCCCATGTGTCGAGGTTTGCTCCTCGGCGCATCGGCCACAAGTTTGACTCCACCCCGCGGCCCTTTGCTGCGTGTCGTTCCCCCTCTCTCTCCTCTTTCATGTCTTCAGCTGTCCTGTATAAATAAAGGACTAAGATGCACAAAAAAGTATCTTAAAAAAAATAAATGAATTGCCAGTAAACCTGGTTATCGAGTCATGTATCAAGCAACAGGACAAAGAGTCTACAGCCATGCTAACGGCTCTAGGAGCCTGTACTTAGGCACAGTGGTGCTTTGAGCTAAAAGGTCAGCATGCTAACATGCTGATTTTAGAAGGTCTTATGTTTTATTTTTTTGGTAAGAAAAACAAGCAATTTAAAGGTGTCACCTTGGACCTTCGACATTGTGATGGGCACTATTTTATGACATTTATAAACATTTGTCAACTACTGGTTTCAGCTCAAAAATATACTTTCAATCTCATTACATTGTAATATTCTTGAATTTATCTTATACTTATCTGCTTCGTTTTATTGACAACTTCTCTATTGTGACTGATATAGATTTTATGAAAAATATCAGTACAAGATATTGTCTTTTCCCTGGACATATTTAATTATTGTACCTAATAAAACAACATTGTTTTGCACACACTATGTGCATCAGGTTCTTTGGACCTATTCTATAAATGCAGCTTAAATCAGACGCCACCAGCTGATTGGCAGACTTCACCAACATCAAGGCTTATCCCGGCCTGTGATGTGTCACCTGTCACCATATTAACATGGCCGCCACTAACTATATTAAACCAGTTTCTAATTGACCTGAGCTTTGAACTGAAGAAGCAGAGCCTGAAAGCCTCTGTGATAATGTGACATCAAAGAAGTGTGCAGCATATGAGCTTCATTAGAGGAGGGGAAAAATACCAATTATTATTGAGCTAGAGAAGAATAGCTGAAGTAACACATGCTCTTATAATAACACAGAGATGTATACATACATGCAAGAACACACAGAGGGCACTGTTGTTAGGAAGAGCATGCCTCCACTGTTCCCAGCGTCCCCTGCTTCAAGGTGATGTAAAGCATGCAGGAAACGGCTCACGGGGACTTCCTGGCCTGTTTTAGAGCTTTGAGAGAGGAAGACATTCAGGAAGGAGAGCTGGAGGAGGCAAAGGAAGTATGTCAAAGATAGTAACTGACAGTAACTTGCTTTTAATACTTGTACTAATACATGTTCAATCTTCAGGAGTTGGTGGAGACCAAAATCAGAGTTAAAAGGAAAGTGCGTATTGGACTGTGTCTGGTCGCCAGAAACGTCTCCAAATACAATGTGATGTTATCACAGCATGTTTCTGTTGCCCCCAAGTGGCCACAATATCAGTTTTAATTAAATTGCTATACTAAAGCAGTGGAAGTTTGGCATTTTGTTGATCTCAGAAAATCAGTACATAAACAAAACATCTCTTTTAATTATTAGTTTAGTCAATTATGATTCAACAGCACAAAATCTTTAGCGACCAGGCTAACTTAACTGACTTGATGTGATAGTAAAAGTTAAGTTAGGACAGCATCTTGCAGAAAAGAGATTCATTATCATCATTTTCAAGTGTAACTTATTTTAAAACAGCTGGGCAGTGTATATTTTGTGTATGTGGGATTGACTCAAAATAAATTACAGTGGTCGTGTTCATCATAATGAGGGGACATGTCAGCCAGTGCAACAGTGTGGCTAATTGATGTATTTTTTATTGATTTTGGACATAAATGGAGGTCTATGGCACAGAGCAATACAATATATTAGGATTTGGCTTCACAGGCAATACATATTAGGCGGATCAGTTCATTGTTTTAGTTGGATTTGTTGAAAATAAGAAAAACACTAAATATCATTAGTTAGTTAGTCATTAGAGTTATTCTTCAAAAAGTTGCTAAATCATTTGGCACACTACTATATACTATACACTACTATATATGTAGGCATTAGCATGTTCACCAGACAAATGATCTACTTTTGTAGAGATAATTTTGGTGCCAATAATCCTTTCATCTAAGGAATATAGTAAGTAACTCGGTTGAGATGTATTAAAAGAATCTAAGACAGAGGAAGAACAACAGAAATACAAGATGTTACTCATTTGTTACAGACATTTAAATTGGTCTGAGTTCTTGGCCTGCTGACCCTGCACACCTGCAGCCTTTCCACTAACTGTTAGTTATCGTACCAGCTGGCCTGAATGACAATGTTTCCTGTGTTTAACACACACACACACACACACTCACACTCAGCTTTGCAATTTTACAATGAAAATGTAAAATAGCAAATAGCAAGCCGGTACTGGCAATCTTGGGTTCCCACTATATGATTATCTTATTGAGTGACATACTTTCCTTCAGGGCAGCATGCAGTGGCAATTAGGGAAGATCTGCTTTTCCCCCAAAGTGTAGATGCTAAGCCCAAATGAATGCTGCGCTTTGTGTAACTATTGTTGAATGGTGAAATGTGAAACTTGCTTCAAATCAATGTGAAGCGGTGCAAAGTTGCATTAAAGGGCCACCTGATTTCGCAGCCATGTAAGTGTCCTATCATTTATACTCACACTAGGATACTGTAGCAGTGGACTGTGGAGGCTCTGCTGGTCCTAATGGTCTAGGGGCAACGGTCCACACCTCGGAGGGGAGGCGTTCCTGCTTTTCCGCCGGGGACGCCCCAGAGACACACTGTCTAAAACAACTTTCTCACACTGGAACCCAGTATTCCCAGGGAAAGGCCTTTGGGAGGAGTATCGTTTCCTACACCACTTTGCTGCACCAATCCCAAGGAAGCTGGGTTCCTGGTGCTCCAGCTGAATATGGGCCCCCCTCTTTTTCTACTCCCCACAGGGCCTGTGCAGGTTGCTGGGGAGACAAGCAAATGCTCAATAGAGCCTCTCATGTATCAATTACCTGTAATATCAAACAGCATGTAAGAGGGTGGTTGACTTGTTTATTTGACTTTGGTGGTCAGAAAGACTACTGGTAAAACTCCAAGATGTGTAAATAGAGAAAACGTTTATTTACTCCAGAGGATGTGTGAGGGAAGTTGGGTCATTTGTCGTCTGAAAGACTTATCTCTGTCAAAATTCATCGCCCGGGAAATTCAACTCTATGCTGTTCAATACAGCCAGAAAATAATGAGCAAAGAATAAATCTTGTGAAAGAAAGTTCAGCAAAGACAAAGCATTGGTGCTGCTGTGAAGATAAATGACGCAGTCAGGGTTCAGTTACTTTAGATTCATTGGATTCGGAGGTTCAAATGAAAAAAATAAAAAATACTTACATAGGTTTATAATACATCATTTTGTTTGGCTACGTTTGGTAGCCAAACAATTGCATTTGTGTCTTATCATGTCACCATCACAGGCGGGATTGTCCAGAAACAATGCAGAGAGCTAACAAACACTGACTCCTGACCCAGCTGACCCATTGGGACTCTATAGGCAGTGTGAGGCGGGGGGGACGACTGCTGAGTACTTTTGTCATGATAACTAGGACTTTTGACATGCACATACCATGGAGAGGGTCAATGGAAAAGAGTGATTTGCCAAAGTGCGGAAGAGGGAGTGGGGAGAATTTAAACAAATCTACAAGTCTATAGAAAAGTAAGAATTTGTTAAACCAACAATGAGACCAGTGTCATGTCATACTACATCTACACATGCTCCATAACTGCACCCAAAGACTTCAGAGGTCTGATTTACATGAAAAGCGGGGAGGGGGTGAAATGGCAATGTGATCAGTTACTAAACCAAACTCTCTTTACTAACCTTGTCTGCCCCCAGCCCTGGAAATTGCAACCCTGCATTGATTGTCAGCAGACAGGCCTAGAGTGCAGCAGCCCTTTGATACCAGAAATGGGGGTTTAAAGAGGAGAGGCAGGAAAGTGGCCACAAAAGCCTTCTGTTGCAGCCTGGGAGTGGGGTTACCTGCCCTGCTCTCTGCGGTGGGGTCTAATTTCACACATTGCATGTGCATGCATACTCATATGCAAGCACATCCAAGTGCAAAACCTCACTTTCCCACACACCCAGCTGCTGCAGGAGTTTGAGCCGTGAGGAGTGTGCATGTGGTTCCTCAGGGGACAAATGAAGTTTGTTTGTCAAGCATTCAGAGCATGACACCGGGACAAAAGCAGCCACATAACCAAAGTACCGGGTGACAGATAGTTATTGTTCTGTAGGAAACGGCATAGACAAGCTGCTGGAAACTGACAGAGATGTTTCCTGCAAAGTTAGTTTAAAAAAACTGAACTAGGTCTCATTCTTGGTGGGAACAAATTTAGCAGCCAGTTTCAAAGCTGCAGCACCACCTGAGGTACTGAAAAAGAGCCATGCATTGAAATGAATATGTTGGGGGAAATCTTGTAAAAATAAGATGACGTGCAGAAGGAAAGAACTTAAAAGGAAAGTTTGTTTGCTTGTGAAGGGGAGTGGCGGGAGAGAAAACATAGCATTACATCGTCAGGTCAGAAAAGTCCAGTGGCAAGAAGACATAAAAATGACATCCCAGGGAACAAAAGCTTCAAAAAAGGTAAATGAATTACAAGCTCCAAAAATAAATAAATAAAAGAAATTAGCCATGAAAATATCAAAGTGTTACTTTTTAAATTGTAAAATGTAAAATCTCCCAAGGACATTACCCCAGTGTCCTCAGAAGTGGCTACAGGCCTGCTTAATATGACAAACAGGACAGGATTTAAAAAGTATTCTGTGGCATTTGTCTGGACCCCTATTTTACAAATGTCAAGTTTGCATAAGTCGAGCAAATATTTAATTTTTATCAATTAAGTCGGCTAATTTTGAATGTTCCATAGATTACACAATCAGATATTTTGACACCTTGTTCACAGTAGATATTTTTTCGTAGCAGGATAAGCACAGGTGTTAAGTCATGACATTGAGAAAATACAGACACACTGTAGTGTTAAAATGGACCACTTTACTCTTGCACAACATTCATAGAATACATTTTCAATAGAAAAATAAAATTGCCTGCTTTGGAGCACATTTGAATGTAATTGTGCCTCTTTTCTAGAACAACCTAAACCAACGCACGCAAGTTCAGAGATTGATTTCTAAATTATAATGTCATTGCAGCAAAGATTCCTTCAGCAGAATACGTTCATTGAGCTTATCATTTGGTTCATGTGTAGTTTCCTTTTACAGAAAACAAGACTGATGCTCATCACAGTAAAACATGAAACAGTGCAGCAGTCGGTGAATACAGTCAGAAGGTGCCGACAGCAAAAAGGTCCACCAGAAGAAGGAACCATGCATAGCCACGTGTTTGATAAACAGCACAAACCAGTTCAATCAGCTAAATAGAATAATATAACTGAATGTGTTTATTAAACACAGTTGTAGTTAAAGCGGATGGGATGATTTACAAAGAAATATTCTGTCTGAACCACATGGAACCCCTTCCTACCCTTTTCCATCCAAAATTAGTTTCTTTTAAATATAGTTTTTTTAATGAATCATCTCGCGCATAAATAGCATCATTATTGCTCATTAGAAAAACAAAACTCTCTGAAAAGTACAACTCACACAAACTGGCATGTAAATCTACACCATGGCATTTTATTGGCCATAACAAAGCTAAAGCAATGGCAAAAAGAAAAGTTTGCAACTGAACTTAAATTAATTTCAACTATGAAAATAAGCATTTCAAAGCTTTGCAATAGTTCATATTCTAGGTAAGAAAGGTAAATCCTCAGAAACAAATTATTGTACACAGAAAGGGAGGTCAAATTAACACAACGGAACTAATTCATCAATTAATTTATACATGTACTTGGGAGATAATAGGTCAAAATTAAACACTACCAAAGTATGCTTGTTTAGGGAATATTTACAATTTTTAAGATAATCAGTGTTACAGATTGGCTTAATTTATTTTAAATGTCACTCATTTATCAGCGCCGTTTGTTTGAGACATTTGAATGTGATCGCCAGTAACTTCATCACCAGACTCCTCTACTTCTTGATGCTGAGAGAGAGAGAGAGAGAGAGAGAGAGAGAGAGAGAGAGAGAGAGAGAGAGAGAGAGAGAGAGAGAGAGAGAGAGAGAGAGAGAGAGAGAGAGAGAGAGAGACAGACAATCAGTGAATACAGCTGTTCCCATTTACGTTAATCTGATGGCAACATAACTAGTCACAGTTATGTCTGAATAAGGCCCTGGTCACTTTTATGTAAAAGTCACGACGGCAAACGTACCAGGTTGAACCTAGTAACATATCTGTTTCAGCTTCAACACAGCACAAGTCTGAATGAAATGCCGTCAGAATAACGTTAAGACTGCAGCAGTATAAGGTGAATCATGCAGAGTCTTGGACCACCTTCTAAGAGGACTAATATATTAATGATCTCAATCGTCGTCTCTTATGCACAAAAAGTTTAATAAACTAAGAAACACTGAAAGAGCCAATTTTAAAAGAGATTGATCATCCCTCATACTCACGATGGTCATTAAGGCTTAAAAGTAGTGCTGTCAAACGATTAAAATATTTAATCACGATTAATCACATTAATGTCATAGTTAACTCGCAATTAATCGCACATTTTTATCTATTCTAAATGTCCCTTGATTTCTTTTTATCCCATTGTTTTTTAATCATTGTAATGCAACATTGGCATATACTGTAGTGTTCAATCAATAAAGTTTGTTTTTAGTTGTGGTGTTGTAGTTGTGCTTCTGTCTGAAGTCATCCATTAGTCGCCTGGCTTTGACGAGGGGGCGGAGAATCAGCTGTGTGCTTGACCATCAAGTGGTATTTCAGACTGGACGTGCTGCGATGATAGCTCCGTTCACAACGACAAAACACAGATGACTTTGGTCTTGTCAATGGAACCATTTGGCAACTTTTTTTAAAGTAAACTTTCATATTCAGAATCTTAATGGCATCCATTTCGGCATCTCGCGCTCGCCATCCACTCAAAACGTAACGTTAGCCTACTACTCTTTGGCCGGCTCGCAAGCCCAAACAAATCAAGGAAACAAGGAAACAAATCAACATGCCTATTGATTTGTTTCCTATATCCGGTGTGGTGTTATAGTTTTTCTAACATTACTAGTTGTTGCAACAGCATGTGAAAAAAACGACAGTTTCCTAGGCCAAAAGGAACGTTAATCTTGCGATAAAAAAATTTACGCCATTAAAATGGGTTTGCTTTAACGCCGTTAACGTGTTTAACTGACAGCACTTCTTCAAAGGCAATATAAATTTTAAAATCCATCAGTGATGCAGCCTGAGAGAAAACAGAAAACAATACTCGTCCTTGCATTTATAACTTTATAACTATCTGCTGTTCTCTCCGTCTCTTACTCAAGGTAAAGATGAAATAGAGTAACAGCAATTGGATCTTTGTAAAATTGTTGTACCTTTTTTAGCACTGCCAGCAGCTCTTTGACAGTGGACGTCAAGGTGTTGGACGTCTTGCTAATCTGATCGTGGTAGATGGTCTTCTGCTCCTCCGCAGCCTTCAGAATCTGCTCAGTTTGGCTCAGTGTGCTTTTCACCTCCTCCAGCTCCCTGGACAAGGCTTTGTTGGCTTGCTCCACCTGAGGTTTAACCTTTGCATCTTCATCTGAAATGTGACAACAGAGAAGATTAGAATGAAGGCAGGTCAACGATTAAGCACAGGGTAAATGCTAGAATGATGTCACTGAAAGTCAACACGGGCATACATAATGTGAGGCCAAACGCAGCAATAACCTACTTTATAATTCATTAGACATAAAGACGTGACTCACCTTATAAGAAACAAGATCTAACCACTTTCATTTTGGCGACACGTTCGGTGACTACATTCTAGCATCTACCCCTCATGCTTGGAAAGGGGGGGGGGTTATTCAGTTGGTTGCAATCTGCAACCTCACCGCTAGATGCCACTAAAGCCTACACACTGCTTCTTCTAAGTATTAAATAGCACTTGAGAAAACAATGGTCATGTGTTGAAATCAGAAATATATACAACATCTAAAGGACATTTAGTTTTTCAAGCTACATAATATTAATCTTATCAACCAAAGGTAAACCTTTTTGTCATTTTTACAGCCAATATTTACATGTTTTTACAATTTGTTAAGCTAGCCTGCTAAATTATGTAAGTCCATTACCATCTCTACCCATCTGTGGAGGTTTGTGATTTTAACTATCTGGGAACATACATTTACACATTGAATTTCACAGACAATGTTAATGCTATATGCAAGGAACGCCTGTCAGAGATGATTCCTTGTTATGAAATCAAAGGGTTTAGACTCAGAATGTCCTATGTATGTCAACCTAACAGAAAACATCCTTGAGTTTAACGTCATAACCTGGTATGGCATCCTGCCTACCCCAAACAAGTTGACTAGGTTTATCAAACAACAGGGAACACTGAAAGCCGCCAACAAAGATAACTGTGTAACACTGCTGTACACAGGAAAGCACGGTCTATTATATACAACACACAAAACATCCCCTCTGTTCTGAACTTGAGATAAGGCCTTCTGTACAACCCTATAGAACACCTCCTGTAAACCAAAAGATATGCAAGGGATCATTTGTTTCAAGCACATTTGATTGAATAAACAGCCCGTAAACACCCCCATTTTGGGAGATGTAATTATATAAAATTGTAATAACTGTTAACAGTGTGTTTTAGTGTGTTTTTTTTTTTAACCACTTTGAAGATTCACAATGAAAAAACTATATTGCTGAATCCTATTTTATACTTTGTAGGTGGCAGTTGTTAGTAATGTGCCAGTCCACGTTTCAGAAATCACAGAAGTAAGAATGCTGAATAAAGTGAGACTGGGCTTCTTTGTAGCAAAGCTCAAATTGAGCCAGATCATTGTCCAGACAGACTACTGACACAGAGTGTAGCCTGCAACTCATGAGGCTATGAAAGCATTTTCAAAGACAGCATATACACTATAATACAATTCAAATCATACCCATTTTGGCACCCTGCACCATAAGCTTCTGCTCTATCTCCTCCCTTGCTTTCTCACTCTTCTCCAGTTTCTGCATCATGCTGCCGATGTCGACCATGGCTCCGTTATACACTATCAGATTACCAGACTCAGTGGCTGCAGACTGTGCACAAACATTTGGAGCAGGAAGTAGTCCTCTGTTACCTGACAGAAAGAGAGAGAAGAATTTAATATAAAAAAAATTTAAAAAAAGAGCTTGCTACAACAGCCCTCTGCCATATGGTAACTGTAGCTTATTTTTTAGCACACTTTCTAGGTCATCATAGATTTAAAAATTGTTCTTAATTGACAGTATTAAACAGTAATAGAAACATGTTTAACCATAAAGACCCATGTTAGCTCACCTATGAGGTTTTCTATCTGGGCTTCATTAAAGGAAGGAATGGGTTCATCCTTCCCCCTGTCTGTCAGTTTACGGTAGTAACAAGACTCTCTGACCACTGGCTTGTTCAACAGCTTCTTTATCTGGAAACAGACATGACAGACAGGTAATGAGTGAATAAGACTTAAGAATCAGGGATGCACAGATTCTTCACTCTGTTAGTACAGATGCACACACATTAAACACAGGCCTGAAAATACACACACGTGCTTAGGACATATACATGCTATACACATTAATGAAGATATGTCAGAGTGAGGGGGCTGCAAATGGATGAGCACCCCAGGCACTTGTGGTTTCAGTGCCTTGCTCAAGGGCACATTGGCAGTGCCCAGGAGTTGAACTGGCACTTCTCTAGCTACCAGTTCACACTCTCAGTCCGTACTTTGGTCTGTATGGGGACTTGAACCAGCGACCCGCCGATTCCCAACCCCCTACGGACTGAGCTACTACCATGAAGCATGATGAGGATTAGGCTTGTGTCGGTTCACCTGAGCACGAGAAAGGTGTAGTCCCAGTGTGTACAGGATCTCCTCCAGGTCTCTCTCCAGCAAATAGCCACAGTGGCTCTGGTCAAAGTAGACAAATGCCATCAGTAGCTCCTTGTTGTGTGAGACCATCAGCTTCTTCTCCTGGTGTAACACAAACAACCACATTCATCCAATCAATCAATCAATCAATCAATCAATCAATCAATCGTCACATGAAATCATAAAAAAATGCAACACCAGTGAAATCTGTCAGTTCCTTCAATGTATGCATTAAAAACAGTAATAATAATAAATAAGTTTGTGTATGATGCAGGGCAATCTTAGGCAGTGTCCTCATTAAGGAACCTATGGCGTTTTTCCATTACAGGGTACCTGCTCAACACGGAAAAAAAGTCCCTGGTACCTGCTAACAGGTACTTTTTTTAGTACCAGCTCCGTCGAGGTTCCAAGCGAGCTGAGGAGATACCAAAAGGTGACGTGAAAACCTGCAGACTAGTCAGAGAGAATCGTCACTAATCACTGTGTCATCATTGCTAGCGACAGACGGGGGTGTCCTGAACAAATAGTTTAGCCAGCAGTGTTTTTTATTTTTGCTACCTCCAGCTTCTTTTGAAACAAGAGTAGCCGTAGCCTACGCAAGTGGCCTGATGTGTATACTTGTGCGCTGGTGTGTGTCGAGCCTGCATGTGTGCGCATGTGTGTGTGTGTGGTGAAGCAAGGGAGAAGTGAGAGAGGTGATTAGCTTCAGAGCGAGTCCCGTACTGACTCTAGAGTCATAGTGAGATAAACAAAGTGTCTCCCCTGTGCTTTCTGACCACGGTGGGAAATCTGGAGCAGGAAAAGTGAACTCTCTCCTTGATTTCATGTTGTTTATGGAGAAGGAGAACCAGGAAAGGAGTCAGGGGAAATGCAACACTACCAAGCCATGGCAGTTTCCTGCGGTATCGCTGTGACGATCAGCCACACTCGCCTCAGGCATGAGGCAGTACTAAATCTGCAATGGAAAATGGAGGACGGGGCACCGCGGTCGAGTTGAGCAGAGTAGAGTCAAGCAGGTACTATGTAACGGAAAAACACCACACTAGTGGTGTCTTCCCTGCTTCTAACCAAAGTCCACTATCATCTATACCAACAACCATGATTATGCTACATCAATGTCTTAATAATATACATACAACAATAACCAACCAACCTTGTCTTTAGAGGACCTCTCTTTAGACGACTTGCGGTCATCCTTGCGGTCTTTCCTGTCTTTGTCATTGGAGTCGTCATCATCCTTGTCTAAGGGATGGAAAAGGTTGAAAAATAAAAGTGCCAATACATCTTTACATTTTATTATTATTACTCTGTGTGTTTAATGAGTGGAAAAACAAGAAACATTTAAAGATAAAAAAGCAATGTTTTTTAAAGCCTTGGAAATGTTATCGATCACAGGCTCAGTGTGGTGCATGGTTTCTTATCATTGACAAAAATCATATTGTGGGAAACTCAAAAAAAGAGTGCAGTACCATCATCGTCATCATCCTCTGCATCTTCTGCCTCCATGGGGTCATATTCTTCAGCATTGGCCGTGCTGCCATCATCTTCGTTCTCCTCTTCATCTCGAGACGACTCCTTTTTCACAGCCTTTTCATCGCACTAAAAACACAAGTCACACAACTGCATGAAAACACACATCAATTGTGGAGCAAATTACACACTGAAAAGACCACATAGTTTGAGAGGCTTGCCTTCCTCTTCTCCTCCTCATCCTCCTTAGACCTTTTAACTACAGGTTCTTCATTATCATCTTCTTTTTCCTTCTTTATTTCACGCTTTTCAGCGTCCTTCTTTTCGGCTTCCTTTTTGGCTTTCTTCTCCTTTTCCTTCTTTTCGTCTTTGGTAGGAAAAACAGCCAGGGCTTTATATATGCGGTAGCCAAAATCTCTCTGTAGCATCTCGTTAAACAGCTCAGCAAATAGGGAAACCTGGACAGAAAAAAGAAGGCAGTGTATGATTAAACCTATTAAATTAAATTATAACCTGAAAAGACAAAAATGTCTGTCAAAGATAAAACGCATTCAGTTGGTTTTCAAAGATCACTATAGCACGTGCACTAGAGTTAGGTCGATTCCCTGTTTGAGCTTTGATTTCATGCAAACTGGCTGAACCAGCATTTGCAATTATGACACGTTCTGACAAATTACAAAAGTAGCCTACATCAGCAACCTGTGCTGACAGCGTCACATAACTAAATCCAACTTCAATTGCATTACTAATAAGAAGTGTTGTGCAGCAACGCTAGAGCGGGTTTCCTAGTTTACCCGTTTTAACACCGGCTCAAGCCTAATGTACACTGCTGACTGGTCACAGTATAAAACTGACCAGTCATTCTTACCTCAAAAGAGTGCTCCTTGTTGTCCTCCAGTCTATAGTCCAGCAGCACACTCAGGGACATGACACTGCAATCAAATTTGCCATTCTTGGCTGCCCAGTTGGGGTTTACAATGATGGTGGGCTCATCAGGTAGGATGTAGCGCCTTTCTCTCCGCTGGCGCTCAAGCTCCTCCTGCCTCTTCCTCTCCTCCTCCTAACAGAGAAGAACACTACAGTTAGAATAGCACTTAAGATAAAACTCTTTGGAGGTTTGATAATATTGAAAAGAGTCACAAAACTGTGAAATGCAATTCTTGCCTTTCAATATCAATTGCACAGCTGTTTAAGTACAACATATGGAGACATCCAAGTAAGTGTGACCACAAAAACAAAAATGTCACAACTACTACTAAATTCTCTTATTTAAATCAATAAAGATGTCTGTACCTCTCTGTCATCCTCAGTGCGAGATGGCTCCTCTTCCTCAGCAGCTTTGCTTTCTGGTTTCTCAGGCTCTTTGGACTCCTCCACCTGCTCCTCAACCTTCAGCTGCTTGGTAAGGCGGGCAATCAGCTGTGACTTTAACCCCTTAGAGCTTAGAGAGCGACAATCAAGCTCTTTGCGCAGATCGTTTACCTACAAGAGGAAAAAATGGGCACGTGGGTAAAGCACATTTAACCTCGGGAAGAGAACTAATCTGAACATATTTACATGCACAATATACAACAAAGACTATTCATAAAGGTGTAAAAAGTCCAAAGATAAATCTAATAAATTATACCTTGACTCTTTTCCTAGCTCTACCAGTGCTGAGGATTTCTCCATGAATCTTACCTTCATTGATTTCGGGTCAAGTTTAGCCCAGTGAGTGGGACTACTAACGTCCTTCGATTCATCGTCATCCTTCTCCTCTTCCTCCTTCACAGGAGATCATTAAGATAGAGACATGCAGAGAGAAAGAAAGAGGTGGGATAGCAAAAAGTCAGTACACCGCCCATGGTCTGTGTGAGCTTTAAAGTTGATCCGTGCAAGAAGCAAGGTCACATCTGTCTTTCATTGTCTCGTCCTAGTGAGCTCTCGACTGTGTTTAAGTCCAATGCTACTGAAGCGTACACAGGGAAGCTCTCTAGCTCTTATAAAACCAACAGAAATGCCCCCCAGCTGCCAATCAATCAATCTGTGGAACACAAAAAAAAGGTAAAAATCAATGAGAGGTGTGTCCAAAAGGTGTGTAGGTACATCAGGTGAACTGAAGCTGGTCTCCAAACGGAGTGAGGATAGGGTGGCCCTACCATGGTCTATGACTAGGGTATTGGTTATTGCCATTTATGGGTTTTATACACCTATGTCAGATAGGAGCCATCTGTCCAACCAACTGCCCTGGAAAAACCAAATTCTACATGTAGCCCAAATCAGAATGTAGAATCCAACAAGAACAGACAAGGAACAGGACTTTGGGGAGGTTCTCTTTTTGAAGTCAGAAAATATCAAATTGATGTGGAAAATCATATAAAAATACACATTTCTACAAAACACATTATTTACATGCAACTGACTCCACAGGTTCCAGCATAAAGAAACATTTTAGATTCCAGTGTTAGAAAATCACCACTGGCACAAATTTGAGAAACTATTTGAGACCATTGCTTAAACCATTTAGCAGGTACCCACATTCATAGCAGGTTAAGCAAGTATTATTTGAAATAATGCACAAAAAAAATGCCAGGATTAGCATGAATGACTATACCCAGATTAGCATCAATTATGAAGTGATGGAGGAGCTGGAAGCCGTTTTATCAGTTGCAATCTGGGCCTATACAACACAACCTAGTCTCACTGCTTCCACTGTATGTGTCTGCTGGATGTGAGGGAAGGTGAATGTGCTGATGAAGGAATGGAGGAGTTGGAGCAGAGGAGAAGGGACAGGTGGAGGAGTAAACAGAAGACGCCTAGGTAAGGTTTGGTGGAACAATAATCTGCCTGTGTTCATGGCTGTCTGCGTGAATGGTGAGGTGTGCTTTGTGTCTGATGTGTATCTGGGGTTTGTTTTTTTGTAATTCCTGTGCCTTCCTGTGAGAAGCGGAAATGAGAAGAGAGGGATTAGCGGTTCAGTGCCTGTTCTCCATCTGCCTCCTTTCGCTCGGCCGACAGCTTCTCAGCCAGCTGCTCCCGGAGTCGCCGTGACAGCACCTCCCACTCTGAGCGGGTAGGAAGACAATGCCAAACATCCGGAAGAAACAAAACCACTGTCTCCACATGAGCAGGGACTGTCCGCCCCTTGTGTGTCTCCTCCGGCCGATGATAGCGAATCTCTGCAAAACGATACCTGTCGCAAAGGAAGAAGGTGCATTGGAAAGAAACATTCTGGTCAGGGTACAGTATAAAAGGCAAGCCTTTCTAAGGCGAGCCTTCTACAGCTACTCCCTCCCATGAGCTCACTGAATGATTGTACATATCATTACAGTGACCCTTCTCCCACACAACACACAGTATAGACAAATGGACCCAGTCTGCAGCTCTCCAACTGTTGTCACAGGTTACGGCAGCCATTTTGAGAAAGTTGACAGACAATCACAAAATAAAATCACATCCCCAAATTCATCCCCATTATAGCTTCAGCCAATTATGGATGAGTGTTCTGCATTTAACCTAGGATACACTTAACGCACTACATTCGGGTTGCGCGAAGAGAGACAGAACCAACAGGACAGTGAAAGCCAGTTAAATATGTAAGATATTTAACAGGGAGAATAGAAATATAAATTAAAAGAACAACGTAATGGCAGTGTCTTCTGGTCCAGGCTACTGCTTCCAGCCACAGTCCATGCGTTTGGTTTTTCATCACAATGAAATATGCATATATACATATATGTATAGAGTGTGACAGAAAGAGAGAGCCAAGACGACAACACACGAAAAAAACAAAAGGAACATTGCACAACACAATAAATAATAATGGTAAATAATAGGTAGCAAATTAACAATACAATAATCATTAATATAAAAAAAGTTAACCAAAAAACATCACTCAACATGTCAAGGGTGAGATTTTGTATAGAAGTAGTAAAATTATGCAGCATATTGTAGTTACTAAATTTGGGATTTTAGTACCAGGAAAGTTATTAGGTTTAAACAATCAATGAGAAAAATAAATATTGATGTGAATAACAGCTCTTACCACTGAGTGCAGAGACTAAGATCTATGCCTGTGAGCGCCTTGCAACAGCGTATGGCTGTCTTTATTAGGACTGACGGATCCTTCTCTGGGTCAGCTCCATCTAGAGAGGGAGACCAGTGACCACCAATGGCCATGGCCTCATCTTTACCTCTCATTCCCACCAAAAACTAAAGGAGAAAGACAGACGGGTAGGAGAGACACAGAGTAGAATAGGTTAGATGGAAATGGGGAATGACAATATGGATAAGGGGTGTGGAGGGTGAACAGAGCACAAAAGAGGATAAAGACAAAGAGAAAGACAAAAAGGTCAGCAGCATGTCCAAATACAACATCAGTTAGGACTCTTCCACATAGTGAGTACTTAGCAATGGAAAAGGAACATTGCACCACTGTCAGATCACGAGCATGGCACAAGCATGGGAAATGTGTGATGTACCTTAATGAGTCTAGCAGGATGTTGGAAGGAGTCTTTGACTTCCTGGGAGTCCTCTGCCAGAGCACAGGACTTGTGATAGAGCTCCTCGATACTGGGGTTAGCCAGTAGCATCACCTAAACCACAAAGAGACCACATCACTTAATCCTTAAATATTAATGAAATCAAAGCCTGTTTTGACGCCATTTATGGTCTGCATTTTTTCTCCAACAGCTTTTCAGTTTATTTACATTCAGCAATTATCTCTCTATATAGTAGTTTTAATTAATGGAGTCTAGGGTAAGGCCGATGGACGCTGATGGCTGACAGTCATCGACCACTGTGCACACCATGGGTATATAAAATTTGGTGCATCAATCTAAATACTTTGTATTCCGGGTGCGGCTTCATGCACCGTACCGTGACAGTTTGGCACAAATACACAAACCATTCCAGTCCTACTGTCCGCTGCATCTAACTGAATATGAAAGACACACTTGATGCTATGTATTCATCATTGGCAGTCATACCTTAGCACTGTAAGTGTGGTTGGCATCAGGAGGGTCCAACACAGCTGTATTCTTGACTAGAGGATCCACCTCTTTGTGTAAGATGTGGAAGTTACAGGCATTACTAAACTGGAAGGGTCTTGTCAGAGGGAAGGCATCCACCCAGGTGAAGACAGCATTAAAGAAGTCGCTAGGAATGTAGAGGCTCTGATAGCGCCTTCTCAGCTCCATCATGTCACAGCTGGAACTGGAGAACCCACAGAGGACAATTAATAGATAGCAACACAAACTAAGACATACTGTTGACTATCATACCCCTGACGTGTTGACATACAATACAACACTTCAGTAATCTGTTTCCAACAAAACTCAATGCATGAAACACTGAAAAAAACTGTACTCACCCATCTAAGCTGAACTTGGAAAACTGGACGGTGTAGCGAGGAACCACCCTGCGAGGCCGGCGAGGTGATCGGTCACGTCTAGGAGAGCGGTCTCTGGAACGTTTGCGTGTGGGCGAGCGTTCTCTTGACCGTCTGCGCTCTCGGTCTCTGTCTCGACTAAAGAATTGATTACACACACTAAAATGAATAACTTATGCTGAAAGCATATTTTAGTGACCAGATTATCTCAAGTGATATTAATTGGCATCTCACCTGCGTTCGTCTTTAGTCCTGAGGATGAGCTCAGGGCCTCGGTCATTGCGACTGGGGAAACGAGGTGGTGGCTCGATTCGTCGGACAGGCTGCGGTTGTGGCATCATTCTTACTGGAGGCTGAAGCAGACCCCCAGGGAACACATCTAGAGACAAGGGAAATAAAGCTTATTTAACAAAAATGATTTTGTGTGCCAAAACAGCTGCAAAGAGAGTGGTGATCATCACCAGTTATCTGACTGCTTTCTATCCACTTCGAGATAAAGGCAATCCCACTGACTAGTATTTCACCTTTGGGTGGAGGCTGTGGCAGCAGAGGCTGAGGAGGGTTTTGGAGGAGAGGGGCCAGAGAGGCAGCAGACAGCTGTGCCTGCAGGAGGGAAGGAGGGGGAGCCTGGGTTGGAATACTGAATGTGGTTGGGGGAGGTAGCGACTGCAGCATGGTGGGGGCTGCCTTCATCATGTTAGGAGGTTGAGGCTGGCTCTAGAAAAAAGGGGGAAAAGATGAAAAGGAGAGATGAGCATATGTTTAAAAGCAGACCTGAAACAATCTTAACATGGCAATAACTGTTCAACAAATAAGATGAACTGTACAAAATCGTATACAGTGGCTGCTTGAAAGAAAGAAGCTGGAAAAAGGTCTGAATGTCTGCTTGAATTAAAGAATTGTAGTTATCTTTTAGAGGTGTGCTGATATGCTGACCTAATCAAAGAGTACCAGGTGTGAATATAGGCATATTTTGAGGATATTTCCTGCATGAAGTGAGCAGACAAGGTCGACATCTTGCCCAGTACTTTCAACAGAAAAGATGGTGCTGAGATCAAAACTGGCCCTCTGGCTAAAGTAGAGTCACTTAAACCAAAAGGCCACATTGCCACCTCATTCAGGAATATTTACTCAACTAGAAATATCCTTATGACATATTTCTCACTGCTTGGTAAGGCACTGATTCAATTGGTGAGGTACTGATTTGAGTGGTACTTCAAGCAAAATCTTTATAACAAATATTACTGTTATCCAGCACAACCTCTTAACAATGTATTTGTCCTGTCATCTGCAATGTCCCCTGTAGAGAGATTTACTGATTTAAATATTAATAAGCCAGAGTGTGAAAACACATCTGAAACAAAAATAACAGCTCAAGAAACATTAGTTTGTTTTCCAAACAAAAGAAATGATATAACCTGGGTAAAAAGGTTGTAATCTACCACAAAAAGCACATTCAAAGATGCATAATAAAGCAATAGAAAACTAGTCTCTCCATAAGTCAAATAAATGTTCCTTAAAATAAAGAAATGTATTGTTATACTACAAAAATGTGGTTCTATCCATTTGGCAATGACAGCAAACTAAAAGAACAAGCAAAAACTGCAGTTAAGAATAGATGTAACTGGTTATAGTTAAACATTTATAGGTTAAGCAAGAAAGCCAGGAAACAAAGACAAAAAGTCAAAGAAAGAAACTGAGTGGGGAGAAGGACCAACAAAGTGTGTGATTCAGGGCTAGGGGGTTACATTTTGTCTGTTGTCCAAAGTGGAGTGCATGTCTGAGTAGCGCAGCTGCATCCCTGGCTCATTGTAAAGGCTGCCGAGCTGTGGGGAAGCTTGAGGTAAAGGCTGCTGCTGATGCTAGGAGGGATTGAGAACACAACAGTCAATTAAAGACAGAGAGGTACAAGGAAAATATGAAATATGAAAAAAACATGATATATTAAGACTCTCCTCAGAATAAGCCAGATGAATTGTCCAGGATTTAAAATGAACCTGTGGATCTCACTTTTGGATATAATAATAAAAATAAAAAAAACAGATACTGTTTGATTTTTTCACCATTTAACTTCTGTCACAGAGGTCAGAAGAGGCCAAAAGCCTGAAACTAACTGAACAGACAGACAGATACAAAGTACAGAGCAACCACACGAGTCAAGAAAATGTTTCTTATCTTTGAAGGACTAGACTGGGGGCAGTTTCTTTGGAACCTTAGTTCACATTTTGTGCTCCCAGTATCATTGGGACTTTTTTTCAAATGTGAAGAAAGCTAGGATTTGAATATTATTACTTAATAAGGATGAATTAATTAAACAAAATCTGGGTTTATACATTTTTAGGACAATTTTAAAGCCATGAATAAATGTAGTGGAAACGCAGACATTGCGCTGATTGCATTTATACGGATACCAAAAATCTAAACGTGGATAAAAACTCAAGCATAAAGTCCCAGTTTTTATCAATGTGCCCAACAATGTTATCATCTCCTTCCTGAGCCACCGTGTAACCTCAGAGTTTTCTCACCGACTGGTTTGCTAGCTGAGGTAACGTCTGGATGCGTTGGGCGTTCCACTTGAAGGGCATGTTTGGGTTGTACACAGCTTCCACTAGGACCCTGTCACCCACCTGAGGAGTCTTCCCCTTCACAGCACTGAAAAGATACAAAAAAGCCACTAGAAATATCTATATGTCAAGTTACATCAGTTTCAAATTAAAAAGGAACCTTAATCATTTGGAACTGTCTGTTATGAGTTCCAAAT